>NW_009942430.1:104872-126523 GCF_000696875.1 Nestor notabilis | reverse complement strand
AATTTTAAAATTTCACGTGAAAACCCAGTAACAAGAAAAAACCATGGGGGAGAAATTGGGTGACAAGAAAAATACACAGACCACATACTCTTATCTAAAGATGATTAATACATCAGATAAACTGTTCAGCAACGGTTCATGCAAAGAGACCCTCTATAATTCTGCCAAAGTCAATGAGATCAATGTGCTCTGCTGAATGATTGTGGCACTGACCACTCAAAAGAGAAAACCTATGAGCAGCTGTAAGTTATGCTGATTTCATAACCCCCATGATTTTAAAACATATGAGATTCTCTAGCTCCCTCTGAACCAAACCCATGTATAACCCTCAGGAGATGCTTGCTCCTGTGTTGGGACTGAACATGACCCCTTCCTTCTTCATTGGCCCAGATTTTGTAAATGACACATACTTCTTTTTTATAAGTGTATTAATACAACCATCACCCACAGACAGACTAGTTACCATCAACAACTTGAATGACAGGCCTTCAGTATGCCTCTTAATTTCAAGATAAGATTTGGGCAGGGTGTGAGAACACCCCAAAAACAAAAAAAAAAAAAGGAAACACATGATTCAAAATATATGTGAGACTCCAGCAAGAAACTATTCAATTACAAAACAAACAAAGAATCTCAAAAAAACAAACCCAAACCCCTCAAAAACCAAACCAAACCAACCAAACAGAAAAACAAACAAAAAAAACCAAACAGGAACACAACCAAAAAAACCCCAACAAAGAGCATGTGTTTTAGTATTTAATGTTAAAAATATAATTTAGGTATTGAAGAAGCACAAAGCACCCTCTTATACTTCATTAACAGGGCTTTTATTAAAAAAGCCTCCAAGGAGGGAGAGATGAAACCAGTGTTCTCATCAACTCTGACTGTACTAGCAGCTTCTCAGGAAGCACCAAACAGCAGGCAAAGCTACCCCGACGCACAGGCGCAGGCACATTATAGTGTAAACAGTTCTGACCCCACAGAAGACATCTCAGCGCATGTAACACCCCCTCTTAGCCTTGTTCCTGCACTCCAAAAGCTGCTTTAACCCCTCTTCTGCTGGATGTAGCCCAGAGCTTGGCATGCTCATCTCTGTAAGAAGTATGCTCTGCTGTCAGATCTCCTTGCCCTCCCTCAAAAGCCTCCCATTCAGCCTTCTCTTCTAAGAGGTTGTTGTAGGGGATGCTAAATGCCACAAACCTATCAGAGACACCCAGCACCAGAGCACTCAGGTTTCTGACTCTGTTCTCAGGGTTGTCCCCTGGACAGAAACACTCTGCTGAGCAGCCAGGCTGCCCTACACATAACAGGAAAGGTCTAGTGGCCAAGTGGGGTTTTTTGAAACTGATCAGATCGACAGCAACATAACCAAGTACCTAGAAATTAAATGCTCTGGAGAGTAGCTAAAGCATCTGTGCTATCACTCTTGGCTAACAGATCCCAGATAGGTGCTACCTGCCATCTGCTTGGCATCCCACTGCAAGCACTCTCCTGTGGACCACACTCCAAAAGTTCGCCTGCTTTCTGCCTGCTGGGATGCTCCAAAGCTCAGCCTACCACATCTCACCTGCAGGTGAGCATCAGCCACCTTGGCATTCCCTAGTTGACAGAAATTTAGGTGCTTATTGCATTAAATAGGAGCTGGCACGTGCTTTAGGGACCATCACTGACTCCTGTGTGGTGGGCAGGTGATGTGCCTAATATCACCAGCCTCTGGATTTCCCTGCTGGCGGTCCTTGAGGGAAGTGCTTCTTGTTGGACTTCACAGTCTTCTGTGAAGAAGGTAAGTCCTGTGAGTTGCTACCTATGAGAAATTTGACTCATAGGCCTGTCAAAGAAGTATTACAGTCTTTTGAATGTTCAGCCTAAGAAAAGGGCTCAATGCGCTGTTCTCTTAACTATAGGCTACTTGACTCACTTCACTGTAACTTTGGATAACAGCTATTTAACAGTGGGCATACAGTTGCTTGTTTTTTCCCCAGTTTTCTGTCAGTCTGTTCTGTTTTCCTGAAATGCTTCTTTGAGATGTCGAGAGAGAGAAATAAAAAGTTTTTAATACAATTTTAAAGCAGCTCAGCTGTGATTTCTTGTATTTTTAAGTTATACAATCAGATTGTCTATAGAAAAGCTTACAAAAGTAAAAGCTTTTCTTATTGTTTGTTGTTGCTTTGTTGCTGTTAAGGCAAAGTAGTTAGTTGATGTGGCAAGCAGGTGGCATGACACTAAGTATACATGACAGTATATATGTAATACCATTTTCTTTAAGGAAGCTTGTATGCTATTTCTCATTGTTGAGCTAAAGGTCAGGGTGTCAGGTGACTTCTGCAGGAAGAAACAATTCTCCAAGCTGCCAAACTTCTGCTGAAGTTGGTGACATTAAGAAAAATGGAGGCAAATTGTAGAGAAATCAGAAGAGATCAACAAGAATGATTAGAGGTTTTGCAAATATGACCTGTGAGGAAAACTTAGAATTGGATTTGTTTAGTCTAGAAACAAGAAGTCTAAGCAAGGACATGTTAACAGTCTTTAGTTATACAATGGGTGCTGATCAAATGTCTGTTAGCAGCAGGACAAAAGTGAATCAGTTCAATTTGCAGCAAAGGACGTTAGATTATCAAGGGGAGCCCAACTCTACCTACAAGTTGAGCCCAACTCTACCTACAAGTTGAGCATGGAGCAGCTTGCAGAGGAATTCAGTCACCAATACTGCACCTCATGATGAACTGACACGGGTGTTCTTGACCTACTTGTGCTGCAGAATAACCGGAAGATAAACTTTGAGGGCTCCTGTAACCTACCATCTTTTTTGAACATCTCAGATGTGCATGGCTATTGCAGAGAGTACGTTTCTTCCCTGCAATGTTGTGTTTGCTTTCCTGCCATGTATTGGTAATGACTATTTTAATTTTAACTATTCTGATGGAGCTTTCATGTTGCTTCTGTCAACAGTTCAGTTCATCAGGGTTTTCTTGTGCTGTGTGGGAAGCAATACTAGCTTTATCTCTCTTAACAGAGGGAGGGACCAACATGGCTTAGCATCACTGTTGCCTTTGCTAACCATTTCTGACAAGCAGTGAATGGCCTTGCAGTTTGCCATTTTACACTGTGACTGCCTTCTGTGCTCAGGTGAGGCTGCACTCCTGTCACACTGTTAGGTAGAGTTACTTTAGACACAGCTTCATTTTTTTTGCTGGCAGAGGTGTTAAGTTTTCTACATCAATCATATGACTAAGTCTCTTGCAACTGGAAAAAAGAAGCCTTCACCTTCTTTCACTAATAGTACAACCCTTTTCTGTGCTTCAGTGCAGACTTCAGGTTTCTCAAATGAGCTCCCTCATTTACACTCGTAATATGCCCATTGTGCAGATAAGACAGCACCATTTAACCCTATAATATGTAGTACATATCCTGCAGTACAGCTGGAGTCATAGTTAGTCCTTGGGGAAGCCTATTATAGAAGCACAATCCTATGTATTGGTTATAAAGTGTTGCAGAGACTCATAGGAATGTTAATAAGTTTGAGATAAATACAGCATGTTAACATTTGGGCCCCCTTACTTTAATTTAGTTCTCACTGCTCTATTTTCAGCCAGGGCTCAGTTTCATAGTGCTTCCCTGAGCATAGACATAGAGAGCAGGATTTAAGTGCCAAAACAGCTACTCAAAGCTGCTGTTCTGAAGTCCTGAGGTCTTCAGAACTTCTGCAGGGAATGGACATATGGGACACAGGACCCATGGGAGGTCCCTGCCCCACTGGGGAGCAGCTGCAGGCCAACACCTAACACCTTTGCATGCAGGCTGCCTCTAACACCTGAGTTTTTGCCTTGATGCTTGGTGGATGATATATTTCAGTTAATACTTGTTGTGGCTTAAGGCCCATTATGTAATGAAATGCCTCCATCTGCTTCTCATACAATTTTAAACTGCATACCAGTCACTCTCACCTCTGTGCCTGGTAAGATCATGGAGCAGATTCTCCTGGAAAGCATGCTGAGGCACATAAAAAACAATGAGGTGGTTGGTGACAGCCAGCATGGTTTCACTAAGAGCAAATCCTGCCTGGCCAATTTGATGGCCTTCAGTGATAGGGCTACAGAACTAGTGGATAGAAGCAGAGCAGTTGATGTCATCTATCTGGACTTGTGCAAAGTGTTTGTCACTGTTCTGCACAACATCCTTGTCTCTAAACTGGAGAGACATAAATTTGATGGATGGACCACTTGGTGGATAAAGAATTGGCTGGATGGCCGCACGCAAAGAGTTGTGGTCAACAGCTCAATGTCCAACTGGAAACCAGTAATGAGAGGTGTCCCTCAGGTTTTTGGACTGATCCTGTTCAACATCTTTGTCAGCAACATGGACAGTGGGATTGAGTGGGCCCGCAGAAAGTTTGCCGATGACACCAAGCTGTGTGGTTTGGTTGATACGCTGGAGGGAAGGGATGGGATCCAGACGGACCTGGACACACTTGAGAGGTGGGATGATGCCAACTTTATGAAGTTCAAACAAGCCAAGTGCAAGGTCCTATAACCGGGTTGGGGCAATCCCAGGAACAGGTGCAGGTTGGGTGGAGAAGTGATTCAGAGCAGCCCTGCGGAGAAGGACTTGGGGGTGTTGCTTGATGAAAAACATCATAATCTGGCTTCAGTGTGTGCTCAAAGCCCAGAAACCAACTGTGTCCTGGACAGCATCAATAGAAACACGACCAGCAGGTTGAAGATGGTCATCCTGCCCCTCTGCTCTCGTGAGACCTCACTTGGAGTACTGTGTGCAGTTCTGGTGTCCTCAACATAAAAAGGACATGGAGCTTTTGGAGCAAGTCCAGAGGAGGCCACAAGGATGATAAAGGGGCTGGAGCACCTGCCTTATGAAGACAGGCTGAGAAAGTTGGGGCTGTTCAGCCTGGAGAAGAGAAGCTGCGTGGAGACCTCATAGCAGCCTTCCAATATCTGAAGGGGGGCCTATAAGGATACTAGGAAGGAATTCTTCATCAGGAACTGTAGTGATAGAACGAGAGGTAATGGGTTTAAACTTAAATAGGGGAAGTTCAGGTTAGGTATAAGGAAGAAGTTCTTTCCAGTGAGGGTGGTGAGGCACTGGAATGGGTTGCCCAAAGAAGTCATGAAGGTTCCATCCCTAGCAATGTTCAAAAGGCAGGCTGGACAGATCCTTGGGTGACATGGTCTAGGGTGAGGTGTCCCTGCCCATGGCAGGGGGTTGGAACTAGGTGATATCAAGGTCCTTTCCAACCCTAACTATTCTGTGATTTAGGACATTCTGCTCTTAACAAGACTTGACCAGAGAACTTAAGAATAGTTTGTGGTGCATCTTGGTCTTTTGTTGTTGTTTGGTTTTTATTGTTTGTTTTTTTGTTTGTTTTTGTTTTGTTTGTTTGTTTGTGTGTGTTTTGTTTGTTTGGGGGTTTTTTGTGTTTTATTTTGTGGGGGTTTTTCATTGTTTTTTTGTTCGTTTGTTTGTCTGTTTTGTTTTTTTTAATATCCTTAAGTTTTCCACCTCTCTTCCTTTCTCCCCTCTCCCTTTAGTAAAGGGCCTGCATAGGATACCCTCTGCAGAATCCTGCTTCTCAGCATGCAGATATCAGACTCAAGTACATATTCAACAGCAACAAGAAGTAGTTGCATACAGTCACTTAATCACAGGTCAGGCCAGCAGCCAGAATTCCATGTAGGTGCTCTGTGAGGAAAGGAAAGACCAAGGAATGAGAAAGAAGAAAGACTTAGTAGAGTAAGTCCAGGCCATAGGTAAAACTGCAGGTCTGTACAGGTTCTGGCTGGGAAGGAACAAGGTGAAACTGTTGAAATAATGGTGGTGGGGGTTTTTTTGTTCATTTGGTTTGGGGGTTTTTTGTGGGTTTTTTTTTGTTTGTTTGTTTTTTAAGATGAGGAATTAAAATTACAACTGAAGGCCCAAACTCACTGTTTGAGTCAATAAATGTCATTCAAAGATGGTTATTGCTCAAGGACTGATGCCACTTTATGCCATACTTTATTCTATGTACTGTAACTTTGAGTGTAAACTGCTGTGCCCATAACCATCCTATCTAGGACATGATGGCTTTGCCAGAGATAAGGTACTTTGGAAGGACAAGATGGAAAGGCAAAGTTTAGAAAATATACTTATTTTGATGTATTCCAATGAAAAATTAAATGATATGCTACGTTCTTGCAAGTTACTGTCCCTAAGCTTCAGCTAAGGCTCTCCTGTGGTGTAAATTGGTCTTGTCCTAGGGCAGGACCTGAGGCTTACAGACCTCCCAGCTGCAGATCTGCAACTGTTGGTGTCCTTCCTATTTCGCTTACCTACCTTTGCTTACCCACCTATGTATTTACTAATCTGTACCTTTATACTGATCCAGATCACTAGTGATTGATTTTTCTAAAAGCATAAACAGTGTGTTTGGTTGTTTGGTTGTTTTTTTTTTTTATTTTAAAGAGATACAGTGTTCTAGCATTAAAAATTGTAACCCAAAATAATAGGGCTTACAGGAAATCAAATTTATTTGGATGTATTATGTATCATGACCCTCCTGCCTCTAACAAACCTACTGCTAAATCCATCACAATTGATCTATGTTTAGCTCTTCACTTAATGTATATTAGTTTCAACAGAACATTATTTGGCTTAAATTTTATTTTCAGTGGTGGAATGTGTATTCCAAATGCAAGTACAGATGATTTGATAGGATTTAGTTAGGAGGAATGTGGAATGTTAGTTTACAAAGATAATAACTGAGCTATTAAAGCCAACAATCCCTTTTAAAGCAAACATACCATTAAAATATAGGAAGAGTTTATAGTGTAAATAAAATTGAGGATATGGAATATTTAAAAATTTTAGGGGTAGCTATGAGAAAGTTGAATAATGTATTTAATTGCACCACTCTCTTCTAACCACTCTCTTCTAAAGTGAACTTTGAAAATGCAAATAAAGGATGATAGTTTATGGGTGGGGAGAGACAGCTACGCAGCGAATGATGTTAGAAATTCATTTTATTTATGGAGAAGTGTAATAGTGATTTGTCTTTTATTTTCTAATCTGAATCAGATTTCAGGGGGGAAAAAAAAAATGTGCCTAAACTCGTAACTGGCAGAATTTATCTTGCTTGTGAATCCATACAGTGGAAAGAGAAGCAAGACATTTGCTTCTAGATCATTCTCCTTGTCTGAATGACAGATACAATAATTCCCCCTATTAGCCAGATCCATTGTCTTTATTTTACACAGAAGTACTGTATTGCTGAGGTAGACTTCCACTGCTATGCATATTTTAAGGGTTATTTGGCAACACAAGTAAAGCTAAAAGTAGCCTCTTAATCTAATTAATTGACATTTCTGAATCTTGCTTTCACAACAACACATGGTTTCATGTTCTGGGTTTTAGCACTTGTCAAGCTTTTTTGGAGAATGTTTTGGTCAGAATGACAAGATAATTTGTGACTGAGGCTCCGAGCTAGAGAAGTGTTTAAGGCTATAATGATTTATTATCATCACAGAATAACAAAATTTACAAAGCGTTTCATCAGAATTTTTGAAATAAGTTTACCACCGTGGTAGAAGCATGCAGGGAGGGGGGGGCCTTCCTACCCGCATGCCAGGGTGACTTTTTTGTAATAATTACAATGTTAAATTTATTTTGGAGCTGCTCTTGACAGACTTGCAGCATGGTTAGAAAGACAAGAGGTGAGAGAATTGTAACAACTAAGAAGGTAAAACTCTGCCTTTTTTTTAAAAAAAAAAAAAACAAAACAAAACAAATGCTCTGTGACCAAAATAAAATAATGTGTCTCATTCAATAAATAATATATACATAGCCACATTACACTATTGATGTTAACATCTTGGCAGGAGAGGCTGGAAATAGTCACACTGTAAAAAGTTTAAAACAGTGAATGTCTGTGCTTTTGATGTTCAAAAATGGATACAGAACTGTTTTCTTAAAGGACAAAATAGGTGATGTAAGTGAGTGACAGCACACTAATGGGCTGGCATGTGTGGACTTCCAGGCAACCGCTATAAAAAGAAATAACGTAACAATGCTAATTTTGACTTCATCTTGATTCTCTGCTGAGGGAGCTAAGGATGCCAGACTTTGAGGCAAAATGTCTGACTCTGAATGGGAGGCATTTCCACTTATTCTTTGTGTTTCTATAATTCACTTATGTAATTAAATACCTTGAAACTCTAGACATTGGTTAGTTTAGACAAAGTTGTGACAGTTATTTGACTTCAGAGGCTGGGAATAGAAGCCACTTCTCCATTGCCCTAAAGTGATTTTGAGGCTGTTCTGTTTGACTATCAAATGCATACCTTTCAAGAGCAATCTTTTTTTAAAGATGCAGTCATAGCTCATCAGGGGACAAGGTGAGGAGTTAACACGTGTGGCAGAGATAGTGTACGCAATGTTGTTTAGTACTAAGATAAAACCATATATCCACCGTGAGCCTTTTGTCTCAAAGGATCACAAAGCTGTTTCTTGTAGAAATTAGCTTTAATTATTGTATGTATTTATAAGGCAATAGCACTGTAGCATCTATGTGGTCTTTCCAACAGCCAGTACATGGTGAACTAATGGCAGTCAACTTTCAACCTGGCACAGGGAGTGACCCCTTGTGTTTCAGGCATTTTTTCATTCCCCGTTTCACAGAACCAGCCAGGCAGGCACTTGCATTTAGTGAGCTGGAATGTAAAAAGATGTGTCTTGCATCTCCTACGAGAGCCTGCCAGATTTGGGCTCTGATGGATTTCTGGCAAGAGTCAGTGCCGGAGCTGAGGACCCACCACAGAGAATATCTATTTATTTAAGCTATTTATAGCATTTCTAAAGAACTCCTCACTGTATTATCTCAGCATGTCACAGACATTAAAGGTACACCATGAATTAGAGGTATACCAGCAACATTCAGTACTGCCTGACAGAAGGCCTTGCAGGATTCCCAAGGAAGGCCATACCAGAAGCAGAACATGGTGGTCATGTCCAGGGACAGGCAAAGGTATGTCATCTAATTGTACATATGCCAAATGCCAACTGGGATTGTGTCAGGTTCAAGAGTAGTAGGGAAATGGGTCTGTTCTCCACCACCCAAACTTGTTGGGTCCAACAGTCAGCTCTGAAGTGGAACTTATTGTCATATCAGAGCCTATTAATTGTACATATGTTAAGCACTGAATTACATACTGGATAGACGATGAATGGATGCTGTCTTCTAGACCTAAGCTGGCAACCTTGCTGCAGGCAGCAGAAAGAACATTACTGTAGGCAGTGCCATCCTGAACCGCCCTCTAAATTTGGCAGCACTCCTGTTGCTGTTGAGTGATAGTTTCTTCCTTGCTTAGGGAGACCTTTTTTCCACCTAATCTTGAGTTCTATCACAAACAGAGAAAATAACATGTCTGCACCCAGGCTTAACAAAAAACAGAGGTGATTGAGAGCCCTCAGTCTTGTGGTCTGTAGGTGTAAGGTCCCTTGGACTTGATCTTGCACTCCTATGGATACAGAAAGAAATACTGGTGAATGGGGGGTTTGTGGTACTTTTCAAGTGGGAAACCTGATACAGCAGCAGCACTATTAAGCTATTTAGCAGTTACCTCTTACAGAGCAGTCGCTTACTTTTTGATACTACCACTGAAGTCAGTGTATTCTGATTAAGCTGTGAAAGCAGTTGGTTGGTCTGAGATC
This sequence comes from Nestor notabilis, assembly GCF_000696875.1. Classification (NCBI taxonomy): domain Eukaryota; kingdom Metazoa; phylum Chordata; class Aves; order Psittaciformes; family Psittacidae; genus Nestor; species Nestor notabilis. The sequence continues at coordinate 116,827 of NW_009942430.1, read as the reverse complement.
AGTAAGCTTGTTTAGATTCTGTTCATTGTCACAGGGACGCAGTTATGCCTCACCTCACTCCCCCTCTGCACCCAAAATCAGTTAATGCAGTCACCAGAAGTGAAGCTGGAGCTCTCTGTATCGAAGTAGTAATATAATTGCTAGAGTTGGCATTGAACTACCTTTCCAATGATTTTTCCCAGAAAGGAAGTTCAGAGACTAGGTCATAATTGGTAGACTCATTAGTATTAAATTATGTGGGTTTTATTAGGGGCCAGACATTCACTTGTTTAAATGTAGCTGGCATTTTAATGCCTCTCTGAGGGGATGTAATATGTACTGCATAGGCAATACATACTGACTTTTATCGGTACAGACCAAACTCGCAGGTGATTGGGGCACCTGCTTGTGTTGATGTTTAAGGCTCATGCAGTGGGGTGGCTCTGGCATTTAAGAAGTGGAATAGGAGAAAGGAGACAACACCAGCCCCCACCACCTGCCCTTTTCTCTTTATTTTCTTTTTCTTTCTTCTTTGCTTTTGTCTGCAGAAGATTGAGGGCCTCTTGCAGGAAGCAATGTTTTCTGTGTGTGCCTTCCAAGGTAAGGAGAACAATACCAGTGATAACTGTTTATATGGATACACTATGATGTTATAGAAGTCAGGTGGCATTTCAGATTGACCATGTCCCTCAGGATACAGCTGCTTCATATCCCCATGAAACTGAATTGCAGAGAGGTAGAGCACTCTAGCTATCTGTCACCATTGCATGAGGCATACAATAGAAACAAAGAAATATGCATTTAATGGAACTTCAGGGAAGTGTAAGATCTTAAAAATTTATTGTATGTTTTAACATAAGCATATCTTCCTATACCAATAAAAGCCTCTTGCACCCCACATCCTTTGCAAAATGTGTTCTTAATCCGTACTAAATATGAGTAAATTACGCAGTGACACTTCTTGTTTTTATAAGATACAGTGATTATGAAGAAGTAAAACCTTTGCCAGTGACTGATCTGTTTTTCTTTCCAAGGTTTTACTGGAGCTTTTTTTCTGAGGCTTTCTGTATGTCCATTTGGTTTCACATTGGGTATTTTATGATGAATTGAAATTCATCTTTCTTTAAGCAACTTATTTATCTGTTCAAAATCTTGGAGCATTTGACAGTGAATACTTAAATTCAAGGGAAAAAAAAAAAAACCAAAATACAAAAAACAAAGGTGGAAATAAATAGACTGCCCCATAGGGGATTCCCAGGAATTGAAAGATGTGTTGTGCACCTTAGACTGATCCAATCGCACTTGGATTAGCTGGAGAATTGCTGTGTGGTTAACTAACTTGCTGGGTGATATGGGAAAGCAGTCTCTGAGTGTAATTAAATGATAAGTTCACATTCAAGGGACAATTGTAAGTTACTGAGACTGTCATATACAATGACAAAAATAGGCTGTCTCATGATGAATACCCTTATTAACAGCTACAATGCTCTGTGTTCGTAGTATATGGCTGGGGACTTGGTCCTGTTTGTTAAAAATCTCCCAATAGATTTTAAACAAGGTTCATATAAAAGATGACTACCACTGAAAAGCAAATACACCACATACTTTTTACCTCATGCTGGTGTGGCTATTAATCATGTGTTAATATTCAAATCTGATGTGGATTCACACCTTTATTTGATGTAATAAAAACTATTTGTTAACAGAATACAACAATAAGAACTTTGTTATTACCAGAAGGTGTCTGAGAATAATCTGTGTTCATTACAAACATCTTTTAAGGAGTGTCTTGGTGGCTTTGAAAGATATCTCCACCATGTTGAAGTTTTGTTGTGGGAACTGTTGGTGGGGATTATTCATCTTTCAATTTTATAACACACCTGTTAGCTATTATAACTCTTCCTTTAATTTTATGCTTTGTCAATCAAAACACCCTAGATCAGCTAGTCCTTCCAGTCACTACAAGAATAAAGAAGCCTTCCACCAGCCAGGAGGTGCTCAGTGAATTGAAGATGTGAGAGATGAGTACCCCCCTCTCCAGGCTTGGTGTGGGTGAGGTGGTCTTATGGACAGTGCAGGCTGCTTGTGTCCAGGAGACAAAACTAATTTCCTTGACAACCAGCCCCAGAGCAAAACCTCTTTACATTGTGTTCATTGGAAGATGTTCCAAGCAATAAACTAGCTGCGGTGCAGTGCTCCAGCTTCCAGCTTTAAGGCGGATTTACATTGACTGTATCGTACCCTTGTTTGTTTAAATAACCAGAACCCTATCTGCTCAAATAAATCAATATTTGAATGTTCTAAATGATGGCTAATTTTGAAGTTAATGTTGCAGAAGGGTCTCGCATGAAGTCTATGGGAGCAGCTGAAAAACTTGATTTGAATGCCTCTGTGGTGTTTGGATCAACCACTATGCTTTAACACAGAAAGAATAACTTCTGTGTCCTTTCCCTTCCGATCTTCCCAGACGGGGGCTGTGAGCTGTGGATTAACTGAGAGGGGCTGTGACCTTCCTTGCCAGCTTCACACAATTCCTGACACTTTGTTTAAGGCACATGTATTGCACTTCACGAGTCCAAGATACCTGAGCTTTAAATCAGCTTTCTTTTTAAGAAAAGCGAGAGCATGGATTCACTTGTGTGGAGTGGAGCTGCTGGAGTGCCCAAAGCTTGCTTATCTGTATTTAGCATCCAGGAAGGAGTATGTGAGGCTGCTGCTGAGCAGCTACAGTACTGCATTTCCTTTGTTTCTGGTAAGCAGAACTTTTTTCCTAGGCTTAAAAAATTATGAGTATATTGGGTGCGGCAGGTTGCAGCATCCCTGGTAGACTCCTCTATGTCCCATGGCTGAGGGCTTTAAGGGGTGTTGTAGGTTGACACTGGTGACTTTGTGCTGCTCTGTGCTGAGGGCTTTCACGTGGTGAAGGTGGCATAGTGTGTGACTACGCTTAGTAGCTTGTCAGGAACATCCTCAAGCTGTGGGGTTGCCCCATAGCAGTGAGCTTATCTTACAGAGCAGCTCCCTTCCTGGAGCTGGTTCACCTGTCTGATCTTTCTGGAGTGGTGGTCTCAGACCATTGGGCTTGTGCTAAGGAGGAGAGATCATCAAGCAGAAATAGCGGGGACGGAAAGAAATTAAGATGATCAGACAGCTGGAGCACCTCTCCTATGAAAACAGGCTGAGAGAGCTGGGCTTGTTCAGCCTGGAGAAAAGAAGGTTCTGGGGATACCTTAGAGCAGCTTCCAGTGCCTAAAGCCAACAAGAAATTTGGAGAGAGACTTCTTAAAAGCATATGTAGTGACAGAACAAGGGGGAATGGCTTTAAACTGGCAGAGGAGAGCTTGAGATGAGATATTGGGAAGAAGTTCTTCCCTGTGAGGGTGCTGAGACACTGGCATAGGGTGCCCAGAGAAGATGTGGCTGCCCCATCCCTGGCAGGGTTCAAGGCCAGGTTGGACATAGGGGCTGGGAGCAACCTGCTCTGCTCTAGTGGAAGGTGTCCCTGCCCGGGGCAGGGGGTTGGGACTAGATGAGCTTTAAGGTCCCTTCCAACCCAAACCAGTCTGTGATTCTATGATTTTTCTGATAGATGGAGTATAGCAAGCTTTATGGGGGAGGGGAGGGAGGTTGGGGAGTGGTGGAGGGAGGAGAAGCACAGTTATACAGCTTCCTGCTCCACAGGACCCCTTTCAGTGGGTCTCAGACCCCTTGCATGTGTCGCTGATGCTCAAGAGGTGCAGCGTGCCATTGCCCTGTGCTTCCAGTCTAGAGGGTCTGCAGCCATGTAAGGTAGAGTAGATCAGCTGAAATCTAGTTAAAAGACCAAAATAATATGTGGAACAGGCTGTAGGAATGTTAATAGTTTTGTCTGCATGGTTTATTAAAATTTGCATAGTTTTCCATCTTATCTGAAAAATAGTGCTACCAGCTGCACAAATACCATGGCATTCACTCAGTGCCGACTCACTCAAGGAATAGTGCAGACCCTGCAGAATCGCCAACTGTTTTTTTGCAGAATTATAAAGCCTGGGTTCTGTAAACTGGCTCCCATGGACCCTTCCTGGAAAACTTCAGGGACAGGAGTGAGAGAAAATCTCTTGGATTTATTTAAGATCTCTGCTTATACTCTAGTTCTATCTACTTGCAGGACTTCTCTCTTACAAAGTGCCTCTGCTGGGGATTATGGCATTTACATGCCAATAGTTCGTGTTGGGTATAAGGAGGATAATTATATTTACTTTCTTGTTGAGCGTGGGTCAAGCTGGTGATGTTCCAGGGCTACAACAACCATAGGTAGGAGGATTTCTGACTGAAAGACCTGCCTCTGCACTTAACCTCTTAATAGAGTAACTGCTGGGAATTCGGATTAGTGCGTCGGGAGTTAAATCACTTGTATTTCTCACTGTCAAATAGCTGGAAAAAAGAGGGGGGGAAACAAAGTTATTAGCTGAAAATCTCAAAACTTCCTAGGAGATTAGGGCATCCTAATTACACCAAAATTTGCCTGAAATGCAGTTAGGTTGCTCTGTGTAGAATGAACCTGATTTTGCACTTTTCTTAAAATCTATGAAAGCATGGGGAAAGAGGATGTAAAAATGCTTGTGCAAAAAATGCTTTCTGTGTGATTTATGACCTAAATCCAAGGTGATAGTGCATTTTTTTTCATTCTGTGTTTCAAGGTCATGTGTGTCTCATGCAGTTGATAAATGAAAATATTCTTCTAGTTCTACTTTCTTGAACAACTTATTGCAATACAATTAGCTGCATCACTAGGTGTAAGGAATTGCCATACTTGAGAAAATTTAGAGCAGTTAGTTTGAAAAATATACACAAAGAAGTTTTTGCTTTTGTACAAGCTTTCTATTTTGAGCATGCTCAGTGACAATAAATTTGTATTGCCAACTTTACATGCGTAAAAGATGCGTGTAGGTTTTGCAAGCCAGCAGGAAGTTATTAATCTATCGCTTACTATTAAGATGACAGTGATGCATAGATCCAGACCTCAAGTAGAATGTGCATCACAATTGGATGCTGCTGGATAACAGTCCCAGAAGCTTCGCTGTGATATGTGATGGATCTATAAGACAATTGTTTCAGGGCACTTTTGTGTATATTGTTAATATGATGCATGATGACATGACCAATTATAGTAAGCTAATGTTCAAACAGCATGTCACAACCTGTGTATCAATGTATTGGATCTCCTCTCTCAACAAACAAATGAAACTGAGATGAGATGAAGAGTCATTGACCTCATAAAAGGTCAACTTCCTTTTATGCTGACCTCCCTACTACAACAAAATTATGAAAACATTATTCAAATCTGTGAGGAGGAGAATTAGCTTTTGCCTTGAAATGTGAGATTTGATTTGTCAGAAAAAAGCTTGTCATAAATTTCCAGAGATAGATAGAAAAATAAATCCATAGTAGAGGTTGGGATGCTGTAAGTGTTTCCAAATCTCTATATGCAGCCAGCTCTGCTCCCAGAATGTGTTGTTAGGCTCAGGTGAGGAGAAGCCACAATCTTGCTCCTTTCTCCTCAGGCTAGGCTAGGAAAACTGGCAACAGAAACTCACCCTTGGGTTGTGGGTGTGGAAACTTCCCTTGTTTCTGGGGTGAACGGGAGGGTCAAATACGAGCAATCATTTCTCCTGTTGCCTGGAATGTGTTTGAAGGGCGCCAGCACCGGAATGACTTTGTGACATCTCCTGGCATTGATCTGTGTATTTTGAGTGGAGAAACAGGCCTGTCTGATCTTCATTGGCTAGGTATTGTGAACAGTGACTTCTGAGCCTGAAAAATGTATCCTTGCCATGCTCACCTGGACATGGAGAAACATCCTGTTTGGTTGGTTCTTACATGCTTGGTGTAGATGACAGAAATTGTACTCTGCTCTTAAGGAAAATGTTCATATATGAAACCAAACCTCCTTGAAGTGACTTACTACACATCTGTTCCTGCAGACAGTCAAATGCAGTGTGCAGGGCCAGCATTTCAGCAATATGTAACTGCAATAAAATGATCTTTCCACTTTAGAATACTTCTGGGTCAGTGTGGTCATTTTGGGTACTTTTATAGAGGATTTGTGAACCTACAGTTCTGTTGTGTGAGCAGAAACTGTTATGAGGTAACATAAGTTGAGAGGTAACCTTTCAACAGAATGGTTTGAGTTAAAATAAAGGAATTGAAAAAGAGTACAATGACCAAAAAAATCTATAAAAATGCAATTGCGCTAATATAATTTTATCACTTATTTAAAAATTTAGTCGACCCAAAAGACTACCAAGTGTGAAATTAAGGAACAGCTCTTCTACTTTTATGGAAATCACTCTTCTTCACTTGTCTAATAGCCTGATTTTGTCAGATCATTTATTTCCATGGTTTTAAAATGAGCTTGACAGACAGAATTTTATAACACCACTTTACTGCAAATAAGAACATCATTTTCGCTTATTAAAACTGAAGCTTAGAGAAAGCATTAAAATTAACAGTTCACTCTGCTTTAACCTTTTGAATACTACTGTGACTTTACACTCCAGACTATGTGTAAGGAAAAACTCAGTGACTGCTGGGTATGTAACTCGAGCAGAGCTCCGAAAGGACAGCCGAGTAAGGAGCTGTACCTACAATCTGCTCACACTTGCCTTGATAACTCTGTCTATGCAAACATTTAAAACGCCACTGACAGAAATTAATACTTGCTTCAGTCAAGGTGATTTCGGGCATCAGAACTGTATAGTGGAGAGGCAATGAGTCAGTGTATTATAGCAAACATGGCCTGGGATTGCAGGCATGTTGCTGCATACAGCAAACACCATAAAACGCAGCTTATTCTCCTGACAGATGTTTTGCTTTTTGTATGACTTTTTCCTTTCTGAGCAATGAAAACTTTGACTGACAGATGATGAATAGCTGGCAGCAGCTCAAGCATCATGGCAATGGTGGTGGGACACATCCTGCTCCAGCTTGGCTCTTCTCCAGAGAGGAATGTCATCTTCACAGCTGGACCTTATCTGTACTGGGGGGGTGTTCAGTAATGACAGTTTAGATCAGGTTTTCCCATGCTTGTTCGTGCAGCCTTGTTTTGCTCTCAGTTGCATGGCTAGAGTTACTCATTGCCATCAGTTGTTGCCCTAGTGTTATGTTCTTTTTTAAAGCTAATTCAGTGAAGGAGTGGGAGTCCCAGGCCAGGCAGTGTTGCTGTGGCTCAGGCTGCTCCCTGGTAGCCAAGCTGTTCTGCTAACAGTGGTTATTCCTTGAAGTTAATGATGATAAAAATAGGTTTTCTTTTACCTTGTCAACATTTTGGTAGATAAAAAGGACAGATCCCTTCCAGAATCTTCACTGGAAAAAGTGATTCAGACTGTGCCAAGACATTCACATCCTTTCTCTGCCAGCCCATACAACCTAAAAAATTAAGGCAGTAGTTAGAGAGAAGTGTGTCTGCCAAATGAGCTGAACTCGTATCTCCCTTCAAAGACTTTGGGGTCTTGGCCCTTAGATTGGCCCATCTGCAGGTCAACAGAGGATATCCATCTTTTCTCCAGCCTGAGGGAGGTTTCTTTAATTTTCACAAGACCCAGAACGGTGGGGTAAAGACTCAAAACCTTTTTGTGTTTAAATAAAAAAGGAGGATGGATAGGAGAGTTTTTACTTCTGATTTTGACTGTGGCATTCATCTATCTTTAATCCAACCCTTCTTTCTTCTCACCAGTCTTGACATAAGACTTGGTTATACTTAATATCCTGCCCTCGAATGTGCTGCATTGGTGAAGATTGTTTCCATGCAGAGCCTTGTTGCTGCTTTTCACTGGGTTTCATTTTAATAGTTAAAAGATTCCTATACAAGCTAATAACAGTGTGTTTGAACCCCTCTAAATGAGGGAGCTGTATGATGGAACAGCGTTGTCAACATTGCATTACTGTTGTCACAGCCATTTGGTTTGTTACAGCTCATAACAGTAAGAGAACATGCTAGATGGAGAACACGTAGCTCACAAATTTCTCCACCAGCATTTGCTGCAAGTTCAGATTTCGTTTGAGTTCTAATTGCTGTATCCTTTTGGTGTGATTAAACCATCATTCCCTGCCTTTAAGGATCAATCTTCTAGACTAGAGGTTGAGAATCAAATTGCCTCTGTGCCCTGAAGTCTGAGCATCAAATGAAGAAGTTTACTGCATGGAGACTTCAAATTTTAGTTGAACTAAGTCTAAAAAATGACCACAGAACTTTTTACTGTGATAGGGAATTAATCTCCCATTTCTACAAGAAGTGTTGTAAAGAAGAGGCTACACAGAATGGAGTAAGGAATGGTTGTGTTATTGGAAAAGGTACAGCCTTGTATCGTCTTCGTAAATGAAAAAAGCCCTTCAGCATCCCAGACTGAAATTAAAGTTGATGGTACAGGAATGTTTAGCAGTCTAAGTTTATAGTTCATCTATGAACTTGATATGAGATAAGGAAAACAAGTTTCTATCAGGAATCCTTTGGCAGCAAGTATGGAAATGAATAAACTTTTAAATTACAATTTTACCATCATTGGGCATCTAAAAATGACCATTAATATAAGAAAAAGAATATGCTGTTGTGAACTACAGCTGTAATAGTCAATCACCATCTAGTCAGTTAGTATGCCAGAGAGGTTCCATCAATTTTTGAATTAATACATGGTACAGGTTTCTTCAACATATCAAAAGAAATGTAATGACTGGAGTAACAAGTGAAGATGAGGAGGTGCTGGAATAGATTGCAACACAGGAAAGTTCTTCATCACATGATGCTGTCTTGCAAAAAACTCAGGAATCATGACTAACAAATCTTAACTTAAAATTTCAAGAAGATCTGAAGAACTGGAAATCTGTGTGTTTTTTGATCTCAAAACAAGGACTCTCACATTTCTAGCATCCCTAGAAAATGTTAAAGCTGCAACTTAAAATTTAGTCACAAGAACTTGAAGGGCTTCTTAGAGGTATCAAAGCCATCCTCCTGCTCCGGTGTGGTCTAACTGATCAGTCCTGTGCCATTCCTAGCAGACACTTGTCTTGTTTTTTGTTTAAAAACATCATTCTAGGAAACTGCACAATGTGTCCAGGAAAGCTCTTCATGTACTTCACTGTTTTTCCCATACAACAGTTCTCACTTGATATCCAATCTGACTCTTCTTTCCTGCAATTTAAACCTGTTATTTCTTACTCTATTCATTGTGGCTTAGGGCAGCTTTGAAACCATTCTTCTTTTCTGCAGCCTTTAATGTGACTGCAAATTGTTATCATGTTAACACATAACATACTTCTCTCTTTCCTTTTCTGGCTTAATAATGTGGGTTAATTAACCTACTAGGTTATGGCTTCTTGATTTATCATTGCATCTAGATTTTTCTTTGCTTGGATCACAGCTTTGTTGAAAAAAGGTGCCTCTAACTGCTATCATCTGGGGTCTTCCCAATATATAGAGCAGAAAAATTAGTTTGTTTCTTCATTCATGTCTGTATGCATCCAAATATGGCATTAAACATTCTTTATGGCCCCAAAAAATATTTTCAGAGCTTTTCTTAATTTACCGTGCTTTTCCTATAGCTCAACATACTTGTAGTACATTCTAGTTTGATCTGTTCAAAGAGTTTTATAAGCCTAACATTTTATCATTCAGGTCACTAATGGAAGTGCTGAATATAGAGTACCTGATCTAGACCCCCTGTTTGACGTTTTTTTTTTCATTTTAATGGTTGCTCTCTAGGTATGATTCTTCAACTAGTGTTGCACCCATTGTATTGTATTTTCATCAGCAATATGCAGGGCATTGCGTTGGGAATCGGGAACAAGTGATAGCTATTTAGATGTGCTTGAGAGTTCAGTAAGTATAGATGTATTAATATGCATTTGGATTTTTTGACTGTTCAGTGAATGGATGCACGCTTTTACTGGTGCAGCTGGTGCTTTTTAAAAGTGATGCATAGGAATGCATTTGCTAAAGAAAATTGCTAAGATATCATAAAGAAATGGGTTATTGGGTTTAGAAAACCAAAAATGACACTGAATCTAATTACCAAAGAGAAAGGTGTGCTGCTGTGAACTTGATTGAGATTTTATGTAAATCTTGTCCAGCTAGTCCACTCCAGCATTTAATTTACAAGCTAATGGACAATAAGGGTATGCATACTGCATACCATGGGTAAGCAGCAAAGCAGCTGCTCTGATGAGCTACTGAAGTGAATGATGAACATCTTACCATTTCTAATGTGGCTTTTGTCTACAGTGTTTGATGTTGACTGATCAGAATACAGTGACCCAAAGCTTTGGATCCATGGCAATAGTTTTTCTGTAGAAAGTAGAGTTCTGAATCCTACAGGCATGTCCTACTTAACAGTACCAGTTGTCAAAAACTGCACAACTCCTATCATAAAAATAGGAGTAATTGTTGATGTACACCAGTCACTCACCTTTAAGCCCTTAGTAGTTTCTCAGGCTTTAAAGTAACCAATCATCTGTTTCAAAACTTAGTTTAAGGATTTAACATCTTGCAGTTCATAGTTCATTCTGGAGTCAAAGCTGTATCAGCTGGAAGTGACCTGGGGGTTGCATTTTTGAACTAATCCAACAGACAACACAATGACCTGTTCTGCCTTCCATGTTGTTACTCTTTCTGTGGCTCCCAACCCAAAGGATTCCAGATGTTTTGTATTCTTCAGTGAAATGTCTTGAATTAAGTTGAAGAATTTCACCTATAACATTAGATTATTCTTTTTTGATCAGAGCTCTTACCAGTTCTGGGTCTGCCACTATCTAAGTACTCCTGGCAAGAACCTTGAACTACACAGTCGAGAAAAGAAGCTGGCTCTTACAGTAGGAAATGTGTACTTACTAAAAGAAAGGCTTAGTGTAAAGGATGTAACTATAATCTGTGCCATAAGCTCTCCACGTGTTTTTATGCACCACTAGAAACCTCATTGGCTTTTGCAAGCCTTCTTCCAATTCAGTATTAGCAGAATAAATTTCTGCTCAGTGTTCTGTCTCTACCCAGAGTCAGTTTAAACTGCCTTTGAAGAAGCCTTTGAAGGTGACATTTGATTCTGCATGCTCTGTAATGTGGTTTATAATGTTGTATAATATGAATTAACTTTGAAATTGTAAAAAAATCCTTAAGATGAAGAAAAAACATGAGATTTGCTCAGCTTTTCAGAGACAGGTCAGGGCATGGTCTCCTGGATTTTGATCTGCTGAAACTCTATGAGATTCAGTGGATTCTGCTGATTTAGATCATGCAAGTGGCTGGGCTTAGATTGCACTAGTGGTGTTAAGGCATATTCAGGCAAACCCTCTATTCATCAGTTCTGTGATGAGCACTTCATGCATAGCATCTTCTTTATCATTCCTCCCCATAATTCGATGTTAACATTTTCCCTTTCCTTGGTCTTTAAGATGTAAATAATCATCTGATTAAATATCTCTTGAGAAGATTATGCTATGGATAGAGGACTGTCATTGCACCCCTCACAATCAATGTTTCACTTGTTTATGTGATATATGTACACCTGTGAGCAGTTGCCATTACCCTTGATTGCAGCGTGGGAGACTCCTAGCTTGAAACACAACCATGCAAAAATCTGTCTTTTTTAAGTAGTGCCTTTTTGCAAATGCAAAAGCAAGCAAATGTACTGACTGTAGATAAAGCAGCATTAATGCTGGGGAAAAAAATATTGTAAGAAGAGCGTAGCAGTCACTGGAACAGCATTAGTCCTTCCATTGCTGTTATGAGCACTGTGGTTCCTACAGAACATTTCTTAGCAGAAAAAAACCCTTGATTTCTTACTAGAAATAAAATTCCCATAATATCTAATGCTAGGTACACACTGGGTCTTAGCAAAGGGTTGAATACTTTTGCTTACAAAGTCTTGCTTTTAGAAATTAATTCACATTGGCTTCTAGAAATGCTGCATGTGGGTTGAACACCTAGCTAGAGCTGTGCAGAGTGGAACA
>NW_009942430.1:87765-104841 GCF_000696875.1 Nestor notabilis | reverse complement strand
GTAGGGAACTTTCCTACTAATGTAATGAAGGGAATAGCGTTAAGTCCAGTGTTATTTAACATCCTCATTAATGATCTGAAAGAGGAGCGTAAACAGACGGTTAATGAAATTCACAGATGATACTAAATTGGAGACATTATAAATATTACTGAGAGCAGCGAAATAATAGAAAAGGAACTGAGATCAGAAACATGCCAAAGAAATAAGGAAAGGCTTGTCAGCTGGGAGAAATGTAGAGGTAATGTCCTGGGGGAAAACGGAAACAGCTCTGCTATCTGGGAGGGGAAGCACCACAAGAAGTATCAGAGGCTGATTTCAAAGGCACCCCAATTCTGCAGCATCCTCTGGCACAGACCAAACCCCAGTAATCCAAAGCAGCTTTGCACTACAAATACAGCATGGAATTAGCAGCCAGCTCTCCTGCACCAGAGTGGGGAAAAGGCTGGTGTGTAACTTGTGGGATGCCTTGATGGCTCCCCTCTTCTGGGAAATCCTCTGCTAGTTATTAAACTGGCTTTTAGGCTGCTTTGCGTTACCACCGAGAGGCAAAACAGCTTTAACAGACTAAGAATTAGACCTCAAGGATGGAGAAGGATTATTGAATGTCGCACAAAGAGAGAACAGCCAGAAAGAGAGGACAGTAGGAGTATGAAAATATTATTAAAAATGGAAACCTCAGCCTGGATGTCAGGGGAAAAGCTCGTAATAGTGAGATGTAATTAATCTGCACAATAGTCTTCTGAGGGAATCAGAGGAAGCCCTGTCACTTAGGAGTTTTAAACACTGAATAGAGGAAAAAACTGGAGAACACGTGATAGGAAATGATCTAGAATAGGCAGAGTGTGGGCTATGTGTGTGTTCAGCTGGTCTGCTTAGTCTTCTCAGACCAAGGTAAAAATCTCCACTATCTTTCACTCTTAGAGTGCTCCACACAAAAGCAATGATTCTGGGGAATTTCTGTACATCTTGGTCACAGAAGCATTTCACCAAAATACCTTTGCTGCACTATATGGAGATTTATACAATAAATTTACAAGCTTTGTTTCTTATGTCTGGTTGATTGGATGTCAGTCACAGTGAAGAATGAAAAGGAAAAACAGCATGAAAGCTTTCCTTTGCTCTAGATAGTTCTCTTTTTCATTATGTGTATGTTCTTAGTCGTATGCTGAGAATGTTAAAAATGGTTAGCACTGATGTAAAAAATTTTACTACTGTAATTACAGAAAAAGGCTACCTGTCCGTAAATCGAATGCAAGTAATCAAACATGGTACAAATCTGGCTTTGAACTAGGAGAGCTATTCAGCCATGCCATAAGGAGGCAGAGCTCCCAGTGACGTCAGGTGCTTATGCCAGAGTACAACGGGCTGCATGCCAAAACCACTGCATTGGAACTAGATACACTGGATTTAAATTACAGCTGTTAGACTATGTTGGAATGTGAAACTGGGACTGCACGTTCTCCTGTGACTTTCCAAATGTTTCCGAGTGAATTTAAGAAGGTGGGTGAATATGTATACCTGAAAGAATGGCAAAAGTTTTGTAAGAGGGTGATGAGAAAATATGAATTATCTGAGGATACAGAAAACACTGGAAATTATTAAATGAAAAATCCAGGAAAGTTGTCTCCTCAGTTCAAAGTCTCTCCATGGAATGGCTTACCTGGTTTTTCCAGGATCTGAGTGGAGAAAATACAGATGTAAAATCGGGATGAAAAGATCTCCCTGTTGGTATGCTGCGTATACTGGGACAAATGCTCTGCAGAAAAAAGAAATGTGAAATCCTTTCCAATTTGCACTTCCTTTTACTACAAGGTTGGGAGCCTGGCTAATTGTTGATCAAAAGCAGGTCGAGTGTGAAACTTCCAGGAATATGAATATAGAATGGTATGTTCTGGCAAGTTGGCCAGATATGCAGGTACCTAGTTTATGTACAATGACATCTACTCCTTGCATGTGTGCACACGTAGCTGTATACAGATGTGGTTACCCCATAGTTTATTTGTTAAGTTCTAGGGTTTCAATATTCTCTCCCCATTCTATTCCAAAAATCTGTCAGCAAAATCGAATCAAATTGTTTCAGAAAACTGACATTAATAATTTCGCAATAAAAGAATACCTTATTCTGTCATTTCATTTTCATCCACAGAATTTTAGCGTGCTTAAAAATATAAGCTCATTTTACAAATAATAAACTGAATTTTGAACATTACATCTTACAAAATCAAGTATATTGTCAGTAGTGTATCAGTCAGTATACATGCTCTTACATTCTCACATGCTATTTGAATAAAAGGAAGCATTCAAGATTAACAGTGCAATTCATATGTATTGTGTTTACATTTCCTGAAGGAGTATGTAACATAACTTGGATATTTGTCTGAGGAGGTGGGAGGCAAAGCAGTGAGAGCAGAGGATCAGTGTTTGTCCCACTGTGTCTCTAACAGCACCCACCATGCTGATGCAGTACATGGCTGTGGTCGGATCCATTGTCCAGGGGTGGAAACTCATGGACAAAGAGGGAAGAGATAATCTCAAGACACTTTTGCCATCAGATCTTCAGAGTTAAGTAAATGCCTAACTTAGATTGGAAGTTAGGAACTCAAATACCTCGAAGGATTTAGGTCTTGGTGATCTAGTGTTAGAAAAGAGGATGAAATCAATAATCATGATTTCTAACCCTGTGCTCCAGCAACCTTGTATTATGAAACTGTTCCAACTGTGTGAGAGAGAGAATTTCTTCCAGCATCAGTGTTGCCGTTACCGTCTAGCTAATAGAGCTACCTGGATAAAGAAAATCCCCTTCAGATGAATGGGGGTTCTCCAGCCTGCTCATATTTCTTGAAGATTTATGAAGTGAGCTTTGAAAGGTAGCTTCATCTACAATGGTTGAATGCTGTCACTATGTCCCACAATTTGTCAGGATGCTTGGATTTCTTCAGGGGGTTCCAGGTAATTACTTGGAATTTTGCATTTTGGATGAAATACTCTGTTCGTAATTTCAAAAGAAAAACCAAACGTTTCCAGGAAATTTGGCTTTTACTGAAAACTGCCAGTTTAATTTCTATTCCACTGCATTTTATGTTTATACTATCAGACAATTCTGTCTGTACCCAGTATCTCTTCTGAGTCCTTGATGGGTATTAATGATGAACTGCTTCTCAAGTACTTAAAATATTTAAATGCCCTGTTGGTCACGTAAGTGTTTTTTGAGCACATCAAAGAGTGAGTCATTTACAGAGGTCTCCTTCACTCTTACACTTTCCAATTTCCCTACTTGGTTTTGAATACTTGGAAATATCTAGGCTGGAATGGTGCAAATAAACGACATCTGATCAGAGCCTAAAAGCCAGCAACCATTAAGTTCACTTGAGAGGAACAAATTTCCTCCAGTGTTCAGTGAAACTCCTCATGACATTCAGTAGAAGTCTCCATAACTTCTGGAGTTGTTGGAGACACTCAAACTGTAGCTGGGGAGTGAGATTTAGGTTACAGAAAGCCTTTTGAAGTGAGAAATGATTTTGACAGGGGAGTCAAAATGTTCCATCTTGAAACCTTGGGTTTATTAGCAAGAAACAGTTTCTTTATCCTAATTTTTCTTTATTTGCCCTGTTAGTTCTCAAAATATCTCACCTTTCATGTGTGCAGGGAGCTGTTTGTAAACCAGCCCTGCACCAAACAATTTTATTTTTTGTGGCCTGTTTTGCTGTAAACCTAATCAGTGTTTATAAATCAGAACTTTAGCTTAAAGGAAAAGTAGGATTTTACAAACTAAATCATTATTGTATAGCTTCAGAGTAATAAATCAGTCACTCGTATCCTAAGTGCAAAGTGAAGATTTATAAATCAAAGCATTTTATTTAGGAATTTCTCAGCATGATTTGTAAATCTGCTGTAGAATTTGTAAATCCAGATTGGGGTATGTAAATCCATTTCATGACTTATAAAGCAGTTGAATGTTTTAGCTAAATCTAATGTTTAAAATAATGATTTCTGAATCAAAACTTTCTACTAAAGATTTACTGGTGAGTTTTATAAATCAGAGGCAATATATATAACTCAAACTGTGAGAAGTGCAGATTTATAAATCCAACTTGTAAATCAACAGAAAAAAAAAATCATGTTTTACACTAAATAATATTTTACAAATGGCAGCTCATACATCATGCAATTGCCACAAATCTTCTACATGGGAGTCAGGGTACATAATGTGTGACTGAATCAGAAAGAAAAACTGTGAGAAAGACTGCACAGTGAGTTAAATGCTCAGCTTGAGCCTTCCAAGGTTTGGCTTGCGTTTACCTGCAAACTAAGTTCAGTGGTGTCAACCTAGTCATCAGTGGACATTTGTCCAAATCAATACACGATGGTATAATTCATAGCCTTGGCAACTGCAGTAGAGGGGAGACCCCACACAGGAGTAACAGGGGTGTTGTAGATCATGATTGAAAAGCATTGGCAGAGCTATATAGGGAAACCTTATGCAGCACCTGTCTGCAATGCACCTGTTATATCAGGCTGTCCCTTTGAAGGGAGCCAAAATCCACCAGAGACCACCCTAGACCCTAATAATAGACCTTTCCACTAATGTAATATCTAGATGGAGGATGGGGGGAAGGTAGATTCTAATTTCATGCAGACATCATTAAGAGGATTTGAGAGAACTCCTCACTTTCCAATTTCCAAAGAAATATGCATTCACACTGCAAAATGTAGATCCAAAAGCAAATATTATAGAATAAGATTGTCCTATAGGTTCTGTAGGGGCTTAACATCTTGGTGGCTGGAAATTCTAATATGGTTTTGAAGGTGGTAGGTTCAAGTTTCCATGGTCATGGAAAATTGTTTTTTCCCCTCACCTTACCACTTCCTTAGAACAAACTATCTGCCTTTGATGGTCCACTAGCATCACAGCTCAGTGCTTTCCCTCTCCTTCTGAGTTCCATCTTCAGTGGTCACATGAAGCTGCAGATCTTGGATGAGGAACATGATCATAGCACTGCCTCTTCTAGTGCCCTTTCAGTAGGACAAGCAGACCTGTGGTGGCCTCCGGGAGCTCAGGTAGTCCCAACCAGGACGCAGCAGGGATTCTTCATGTTCTTTAGTGGGCAAATGCACTTGAAAGATAGGATCTGAGAGCTTCAGGTGGTATCCAAATCAGAAAACTGCTTGAGACAGAGAAAAGTGATATGGGGGGAGGGTATACCTGTCCTTGCTTCTGACAGTTTCACCTGTGAACAGCTTCCTGTCATCTACTTGTGAGTGAAAAATAACTTGTGTCTTGAAATATTTTTTAGAATTCAACTGTTGGGAAGTTAAAAAATTAGTCAGGAATATCAAGCTGAGATTTGTAGATGAGTGCCACTAATTTTTATAATACAATCTTTAATTGACTATTTTTTCAACTTCAAAGTAAAGAAATTACAAATGAAACTTGCATTTAATATACATTAACAGAATTCAGTTTTGAAATACAAGAAGCTCATATATTCCCTCATGAAAACATTGAATTAAAACAGAGTTGAAGTTGAGAGTGCATTTTGGTAACTTAGGGTAAAAGAAATAACCAGGGTGTTGTAATTATCCCTAAACCAACAAAATTCAATAGACTTGAATAAACTCAAAAGAAATGCAAACATGTTAAAGTAGAGAAATACCTAATTAAAGCAAGTAAACAGCCTTTGCTGTGCTCTGCAGTGATGGTATGAAATTTATTGTCCACTAGAACCAATTTTTTGATGATCCTTTGAATTTTATGTCTCCCTTCCTTTGTAACATCACTGCATGGCAGAGAGATGCAGGATGTGCTGAAGGAAGAGGCATGAACCAGGATGTGGAGATAACAGACTAAGGGTAACTTTGAGGGGAGAACCAGGCAGGAGGGACTGCATGCAGGGGAGAAGAGTCATTTAGGGACAAAGGACTCTAAGGGACAATGGCAGTTAACAGAGTGAATTCAGGGCTGGGCAAGTTGGTGTTTTTTTGAGGTCTATTTGATGTTAACAGCAACAGAGAGGAGCTGGGCTTTTTGGATTTCTTTAAAGCCAGACTGCAGGGTGAGTGAGTGGCAGTACCAAAGTGGGACCAGGGGCCAATGACTAGGGTAGGTTTTGTTCCCCAGGTAAGATCTTTGTAGAACTGCACCCAGAGTCATAAGGTACCTTTTTCTGATGTGTTTCTCCTTACATCCCTGCTTCAGAGCTATCATCTGTTCTGCTGCAGTATCCCATGGAGCTTAAGCTGCCTTCCAAGGGGTCATGCAGCTACACAGACTTTGTGTTGGTGGCCAAGTCTTCTACAATGAAAACTATTCAACATGAATAGTTCTCCAGCATAGCCTCGGTATCAGAAAAATCCAGGATATATTCTAGAAGGAGTAACAAAGAAACAGATATTTAAGTGGTTTTGAATGCAGAGAGGATTATTCAAAGACATCTCAAATATTACTCTATTTGACATGTCTTATTGACTTATAAACTTTTAGTTTTTAATAGGAGACAAAGCTGAATGGCAATAAAGTCATAGCCCTTAAGCTACATGGCAATACTTGAAAAGCCTGTGTTGAAAGTGGAGTTATGTCTTGTGGATGTATTGAATTTCTGCTAATGCTAACCTCATTAGCTCATGCAGAAGGTCAAATCCTGAGCTAGATATGGCAATATGTACATTTTGTAAACCTCTCTAAGCTTCAACATCACTCAGTCCTAGTCAGATCTCAGAGCCAAACAGCTTCTTACTGGACCACAAATCCTATTTCCTCCTTGGACATGAATGTTGGATATTGCCTACACCAAAAGGCACTGATTAAAAGGCTGCTTGTCTCCTAGAGCCTTGTCTGTAGCTATGGGTAGGAGGGTCACACTGATGAAAGCAATCACTAGAGTATCAGAAAATCCAAGTCATTATCCTAATGCAAAACTGAGAGGACTAAATACTTCAGTAGACTGTGCTTCAGTGACTGTGATCACTAGGAGAAACTAAGATTATTTCCCTTGTACCTAACCTCACATCTCAGAAAGCCTAATGGCAGTCATATGGTTGCCTGATCTACAGGCACATTACCAAAGCTAATTACGTTTTTTGTACTCGTGATTCACTCCCAAATCACAGAAATTGGTTTAAGGTTTCCATCACCTCTTCTTCTGGAGGTGTATTCTGAAAATGCAAAAGGGAAATACTGAAGATGGAAAGAAAGAGATGTGAATTAGATGACAAAGATGCCTAAGAGTTACATCTTGTTGAAAGGTGTACAATTAAAAATAGAATACTATGTTAATACACATCTTCTGGTTATACACTACAAGCTTGCTATCCATGTAAGGAACTGAAAATACTGTTCCAGTCTTGCACACAGGAAGAATGCATTATATAATTTACAAGCAGCATATCCATTTTATTCAAAACCATGTTCTACTGTGGTCTAGTGTCAAGAGAGGGGAAATGAGCCCAAAGCATTGGACTTTAAATAGGACTTCTTCTTACCTTGCACCTCAGAATTTCCAGCAGTGATAACACCATCAGAACGAAGTACCAAACTATAGTGGTCCATGCTAGAAGCAATATGAAGACCTATTTCCTGGGTTCTCGTTATAAACACATTCAGTAGGACTGACTAGGGCATTATTCACTAACATCCTTCACATCACGGAAGTGACACAAGAGACAAGACCACCCTGGAGGGCATAAAGAAGTAAAACTTGGTATCTGTCTTGATCCAGAAGAAATCCTGTCAACTAGTAGTACAGTGTGACTGACAAAGTTGATTGCATGAGAGAGTGCAACTTTTCCAGCTGTACATTGCTGCCATTCTTTTGTTGCAGTCTAGGACACAGCTTTACAGCTTGCATTGGCATAGACAAGTGGGGAAGTTTCATTTCTTTCATATTTTGTAGAATATTATTATACAGATGCTTCTGAAATGCCAGCTCAGGCTTCCCAGTTTTGATTGGAAGTAAGTAATACTGATGCTAATGATGAGCAGTAATAAGCAGTACTGATACTTAAACTCTCGATAACATCTTTAGTCATCTTGCTGACCTTTTCCCCTTTCCTGGCTTGTAAGATTCATCTAAAAGAACTATATCATTGTATAATCATGGAAATTACTTTCTTTGTGTTTGCACTTTTTTCATACTATAAGAGAACTGATATTTTTTTTTTTCCCCCGGCAGTACATGGATTTCCAAAATTTTCGTATCAAAGATTTAACAAAAAATTATTCATCATGTTCTTGAAGCTTTTGTGTGTGAGGGCTTCTCATCAAGTCTGTGCTTCATTTGTGATAAACATAATTCACGAATTTTATCAGACAAGGGAAAGTAGATTATCTTCTGCTAGTAACTTTTACATTTCTGTTTCAGAGAGAGTAAAAAAAACAAAACTAGAGAAAATGTTTTAAATGTTGCTATTTGTTTTGCAACCCCTTCTTCATCCAAAGGAATCTTTAGAAAAGATTTCTACCATATAAGGCCTAGCTTGCAAACTTCCTAGTAATTCAAGTGAAAGGAACAGATATTCAGAGAGAGCAATGACTGGTAACTGGTAAAGTGCTATATGGGCTTCTAATGCCATTACCCTCGAAGGTAAAGGGAGAGTCTAGTTATTCTGGGCTGCAGCCTCCTAATGTGGCTCTTCTGTCTTCACTTGACAACTTAAATGTCCCTAGCTCCCAATGCAGGATGATTTTTAGCATAAGTACCTGCTTTGATCCATGTTGCAGTGTGTTTCTTTCTGTTCGAGAGCCAGGAGTCAACCTGGATATACAGAGACATTCAAGAGCAGAGGCTTGAATGACGGTCTATTCATAAATTACAGCAGAAGAAAAAAAGTGCAGGGTAAGACCATAGGACGTGATAGTCTACCAGGAAGCAAAAAAACCAAAAACTGTTTTATGAGATTAGCATAAGAACGACCTACAAAGCCATCTACCTCACAAAAAAAGCTTTCATGCTAAAAGATTTTAGCTACAGACTTAAGAATATATGATGCCATTTTGTAGGAAGCTTTTTTTAAGTAACTATCTTGTATTTGTTACGATTTTGGGTTGAATGACTTAGGTGTCTCATGGTTATTGATGCAAGGAAAAGCAACTGTTAAACAGATTGAAACTTGCCTCTTGTGTCCCACCAGAGAAACACAGCTGGATGCGAAAGGTCCTGTTCCTTTCTTGCCATTTGCCACCAACATGATTTTGCACCCAAGAGTCATGGAAAGAGCCTCCATTAGCTGGGCAGATCTCTTTCAGATTGACACAAACTCTGGAGGCATTTTGCTTCTTAAAATATGCAGAGCAGGGGCCATAACTAAACAAGTTTCATCCTTTTGTTACGTTTTTAAAGCATTTTCTCACATGTATGATGTTTAAACATGGCAGCTATTTTGTTGAAGAAAATAAGTGCTTTAGGAGACATTGCTTCTGTGGTGGCTGCTTGGATTCATCCCATGTAAAACAAAAGATGTGCAGGCACTCTCCTGCTTTGCTTTACACATGCACTGGAATCTGGTAATTTTGGTTGGAGGGACCTGAGCGGCTGGGAAGCCCAGTCCCTTGTTCTACACAGGGCTCTATTAATTAAAGCAGGTTGCTCCAGGTTTGTCCACCTTATGCAGACAAAAAATGTAAATCCTCATGGATGAAGATTCTGCAGCCTCTCTGGGCAAAGTGTCCCAGTGTGAAATTACTCTTGCTGTCATATTTTTTTTCCTTTTAGATCACTTGGATTTCCTCTGCTGCAACTTGTGACCATTGCATCCTGTTCTTTTGCTGAGAAGAGATCCTGCTACAACCCTGCCTTAGCTACTATAAACCAGTGATTAGATTCTCCCTAAACTACCCCTTCTCCAGGGTGAACAGATTTAATACCCTCAGCCTCTCATGTCTCCTGCCCACTGGGCTCTCTCCAGTTCATTAATATTGCTGATGAGCTCTAACTGTAGCTGTAGCTATAAAACTAGTAAAGTTCTTACAAAGATGACTGGCCTGTGTGATACTTGTAGATCTGAATAAATATACAACCATGTTTTCCTCTTTCATAAAATTACCGCAAAGCATTTGTGTAATAAGGATGTTAAAATAATCTTGATTATACTTGTTTATATTAATTCTCATCAGAGATGATAAATATTAATGCCAGAATGAATGTAAAGTAAATCGAGATGATCACAAAACAGCACTTTAAAACAGAATTTTCACCCAGTGGATCACCTTGTCTACAAAGGATGGCAATAAAATTATTGGTTATCCTTGTAATTACTAGCTTTCATATGTATGTATTCCTTATAGAACTTGGAAACTGAATTGAAATGTGGAATCAAAGCTTTGATTTATTAAGGTAGAATGGGTTCAGCAAGTGGTATAAAGAGCATTTGATTTTGATACTTAATTTTGTTTGTGTGACTCTATCTAGGACAATATGTGTTAGTCTGCTAACAATGTGTATAGTTTGATTTTAACATGACAATCAGGGGAACTGCAGACAATCAACAGTTAAAAGGGATTTAATGTCAAAAAACCCACCCCAAAACCCAAACCCAAAAGGAGATCATACAGAATTACAGCAGTGGGATTTGCCTGAGTAATATTCACCTGATCTCGTTAGATCATTCTTAGGAAAGAAAGGGAGCTTGGGAAGTTCAGGAAGGCATTGAGTGATTGCAGGTGGGTCTCCTAGCTCCATGAGCTGACCTCTAGTGACACAACTCCTCAGGTTAAAGTCGGGTCTCTTTATGTGCTTTTGCCAAGTAGTTAAGCTTCTTTCCTGTTTTGTATTTTGTTTAATTTCCTTTCTTCCATGTGCATTGTACACAGTGAAGTTAAGCCCTGTATTTTGGCTCTTTAATTGTGCTGTGTAAGGTGCTCCCATTGGTAATCTCTGAGAGATTGAGTCTAAAAGTGTGGCAACTGCAATGAGCCTGAGGACTGCTTGCCTACTGGGATGAAGGACAGGATGGGTGAGCTGCAGCCTCAGTGCAAGACAGCTTTGGTTAGATGTCTGCTATATTTTGGTATAACCTTGAGTGTCCATTTCAGTAGCCCAGCTGCCAAAAGAACATCTAAAAAATGGATCCGGAGTTGGGTATACATGCAGGGTGCCTGTGGTTATGCTGTACTTCGTTGTGGCCTTGAGTATCCATTACGTATGTCTGTTCTGCAATGTAAGGGCTGCTGGATACATGGTTGGCACTAGTGCCAGAGCCTTGTGTCATCTTTTTCCTTGTGAATTTCTTTACAAAGATAACAGAAGGGAAGCTTTAGTCTCTCATCTGTTTTTCCTCTGCTGTTCATTCACTTCCTTGCAATCACTGATTCGTTTTCTGGGCCATGCCCTGATGATTAGCTACAGTTAGCTGAGGGCTTCATAAAATGTGGTTTTATATGAGTTAGTGATGAGTTACGTTGAAGTGGTGTATGCAGAGCTAAGAATGACAGCTTTTGCTACCACTTAGGATTGTATTAAAAAATACCCAAAACAACAAAAGTTGGAAATTTCCAATTTAGAGAGATTTTATATAAGTGATTGTGTTTATTGTCCTCGATGCAAAAACCATGTCTCGTATTCCATCATCTTGTATCAGTCAGGCTACTTCTCCTTTAAGCTGGTAGGCAAAATTCTGATTGATAATGAGGGAGGACAGGTGGAATTGTGTGAAACCAAGCAAAGGAGTGCTGCTGGACTGAGCTGAGGGTCTCGGTGATCCTCAAAGGGCAGCTGGAACTCTCCTCACTGTTAGCAGTGGTGTTCTGTTCTTCAACTACGTGTGCAATACCACGAATGGGGTTATTGGTGAGTCATACTTCAAGTAGAGTGGAGAACACTTTTAAAACAATTACTTTCATGAATGTTGAGTATTACCTGATTTTATTTCTGGGAGGTTCTTTACCCTAATAGCTGTCGTAACTGGTGATGGTGTTTATGTATAGCAACATGTATCATGGCCTTGTTGGAAAACTTTGTATGCTCTATGAGGATAGGAAACTCATCTAATTGTGAAAACAAAAGATGATATTGTGGTAGATGAAATACAACAATCTCTTTATGGATGAAAGAAAAAAAAGGATTCAGATTTCCTCATGTCAGAAGTTTAATGGCAATAATTCTGTTTTAAAAAATCCTCTTTGGACCTATTTGAGCTTGTCAGGCTTTGTTCTAGTCTTTTAAACAAGCTAATTATGATAAAGTTAGTATCAACTTACAGTGTTGCCAAAAAGTTTTCTGTATATGTTTATGTACGAATGATTGTAAGAACACACATTCCATAAATAACTGGAGAACTTTGTGCGGTCTGATACTGAATTAACTTTGGTCAAAAAATTTTGTGGAAAAATGATTCAAGTAAGAATTGAAAATAATTTCTTAGTAAGTGAATTCAAAGCACTTAACATAATCTCTTTTTCTCATACTGTAAAAACAAGACCAGTTATGCTGTTAGCTGGACTTTGAAAATGGAAATAATTATGTAATTAAGAATGTGCTTCAGTTCTATTAAACTATCCATTAAATTCCACAATCTTAAAAACAACATGTTTTAAAATATTTTACTAAATATAATTCATGTAACTGAATTTTATATCCTACCAAGTTGTGCAATTAAATAGTACACAACTGTTTCTTACAATTAAAGATTGCAAGGATCTTCCTACATACAATATGATATATTTAACAACTTTTTATGCTAAATAGTTGACATAGTTAATGTTGTAGTCACTTAATTCAATTTTAATTAGCCAAACACTAGTTTGAAAATGTGAGCTTTTCATTAACTGACATTGCTCATATTTTTGCTGCTGTTTTCCCCATAGTTCTTTCAAATTATGTATGTATAATGTCTTAAAGTTCATGAAGTGTGTTTATCATTGAAGGTGATGCCAAAATTACTGAGGAGTGCAGAGAAATATACGTGTGTGTTTTTTGACAAGTGAGCCTGAGAAGACTTAAAAAAAAAAATCAAAGTAGTAATCAAGTACCACTCTTGCAGGAAACTCTTTTGGCTTGATTTGGTTTTTATCTTGGACCAAACAGTGTTTCTCTTCCTGTTCTTTATCTGCATGGTGATAGATCCTTAGCAACTACCTTTGAATAATACCCTGTTTTATCTCAGAAGTGTTAAGAGAGAAAAAACTAGGGAGAGAAGATAGAAAGTCAGTGACAACAAATGGAAAGTGGAGTAGGACCATTTGATGGTCACAGTTGTCTAGGCTGAGATCTTGCCACTGAGTAGCCTTGAATTACATAGAAGCCAGGAGAACTCGCTGGGAAGGGATTTACTATTTGAGCATAGATCCAGGAGAACTATTTCATGAGGGACAGTTTCTAAAGGACTTCTATAATTTATTGTTTGATTCTGAATTATAAAACAGGGAAAAGGTGATATTAGTTTGATTTTGTTATAATACTTGCGTTGCACTGTTAATCCTACTATCTATATAGCTGGGAAAAAGATACCAGGTGGTTATAGGCTAGAAATTACCATATTAATGTTTTATTTGTGTGGGAATATAGTTGTGTTAATTAATGTTTTGATGTGATTACCAGCACTTACTGGTCTCTGAACGTCCCCTGCTGACTTAGAGAAATCAGAAATCTTCAGGTATGAGTGGTGGGGCCAGTTATATCGCTTTTACCCAGGTACTCAGCGGGGAATCCCACTTTATGAAGGGTGGTGGTGTGGACTTGTGCCATCAGGGAGAAGCTTTCCAGAGAAGGAATGAAGGTTGGCTGGGGAAAAGGAAATGTGGGAGGTGTTAAGCCGAAAGGGGTTTTCAAATGGTGTGCAGCTTGATTCTAGACAAGGCTGTCTGTCTCTAAGTATTGATAATTATTATCTTGTTACATGAGAAGAACTCTAGGTGCCTGTCTTGCTACAGAGGTGTATTTTCAATTCACTGTTATTTCACAGTCTAAAAGATACTTCTTTTTCTTTAATCAGAATTGGTTCACTTTCTTATTTCTTAAAACTTCTGGGTTTTTTTTTTTTGCTTTATTTTTCCTACCAATTGGGGCATAGGGAGACAAGCCCCAAAATGCAAAGAAGGGATATGAATGGAGAAAACCGAATGTTAATCTTGAGGCTGTCTGTTCTACCCTTTGCTTTACTTTATTCTAGCTTTCTCCCTCTGCCTCCCCTCCTTCCTTCCTTCTACCTCCTTTGTTTAATTTCTTTCTCATCTCAATTGCCATTATTACCAAAAAGTAACTTCTAGTATAAGTATTTTAATCTAATAGACAGACGCTATTTTTATGCTATTGGTAGCTCTCCCGTGCTCAGTCTGCAGATCTGAAAGAGTTAAATCTACCAGCACTTGGGAACCTAGATAAAAAATATGCATTTTAATTTCTAATAAAAAAAATCAAGCAGGTATGAATAGCAATAAAATTGCTCAAAATGTTTAAATTGAAGGAAAACAATTGAAAATGGATTTGGAAATATAATGTTTAGTTAAGCAAGCTATAATGTTCTGTTATTTTAATCAGCATTGTGAAGCAATTTAAACTACACTGGAAAAGAATTCTTATGCTTTAACATATAATTCTCTACCTCCCTGAAACAGTCACCAAAAATTCCTTAATGTTTCAGTTATATTCTATAGTCCTTGGGAATAGCATGCTCTTTGTGCAAAGGTTTTAATTTTTTTTGATCTGCTTCCTGGTTGGCTCCAGTACAGCCAGTCCTGGACAGAGCAGCCAAATGGACCTCCAGGCTATCATGTGGAGAGCTAGATGCTTTACATAAGTCCTGAAACAACAAATAAACAGCTAAACCCACTACCAGAATTAGCATCTTGAGAGACATGCAAAACATTTTACAGGAGGAGTCTTGTTTCAGCAACATCTTTGTCATAGAGTAAAGCTTGTCCCTGCCGTTCTTGACAGGGTAAGCGGGGCATGTGGCTATGCAGGTAACAAGGTTGAAATCCCAGTTCTGCTGGGCTGTATGCTGCCATACAAACACCTGGAGAAAGATATGGACTTGAGAGGGGAAAGATAGGATTGTTAACTTCTAGAGTCTCCGCCAGACCTGGTTCTCTTCTGGCCCCAACAGTTGACAGTTCAGTGATGGTACTCTCTTCTGGAGAACTGAAATCCTGGGAAGTTTAAGCATGTGTGAAATGGTTCAGATAAAACTTTTGTGATGCTTCCTCGATTTTTCTACCTACACTGAAGGAAGTATGTTTATCTTGCCAGTTGTCTATGCAGCATCTTCATGGGTGACTTTAACAAAGCTTCTTTTCTTGTCCTCCTTCTCCTTCAGCATAGGATTGAAGGCCTGACACTACTGACTATACATCTCTGAGGACTGTGCAAAAATCTTTGCATGCTTCTTGCCACAGCAGAGAAAAGGTATTTGCTCATATGGATTTAGAGGTTTGTCTTCTCAGTCCTTTGAGGAAGAGCTCAATCAGCATACTAAACTGGGCACCGGGCATGTCTTGATTGCAGGGTCTACCTGGAGAAACTAGCCACCTTTTGCCATATTGTCTTCAGTAACTTTTCTGTGTGGCGAGGAATAAGGATGCTGCACCAGCAGGAGAGAGCCACTGTGTTCAATGCTTTCCACTTTGTAGCCTCCTCCCTCCATATGGGACCGTGGGCAAATGGGTCTTTCCCGTGCTGACCCCAGCTTTACCCCACAATTGTTTCTGTCTGTTCATTTAAATTCCAAAAGAAATGCAGAGAAAAGAGAAGATCCTGCTCTGTGTCTGTGGAGCGCCCAGCCTTGTAGCCCCTGTCCCTGCTTGGATCTTGTGGTACTGCTCCAAAAGGATTCTTTGGGAGAGAAGCCACATTGGTAATAAATCACCACGCCTGAGGCTGCTGAAAAGTAAAGAGAGGGAGAAACGAAGCACTTTGCCCTGCCTTTTATTTTCAGGGTGGCTGCATTTGTGGGGAGAGAACTATGGCTGCAAAGGGAAGATTCCCCCCTTAATCATCCAATTCTCCTCACAGAGGACTTCAAACTGTGGATGCTGCCTATGCACATCAGAGTGAATGGCATGCATGGGACACCTTGATGTTCTATGTGCTGTCCTTGTCACTCTTAAACAAGCTTTTTAGTATTTAGAATGTGTTCATTAAAGAAGATTTGGGCTTTAGAATAGGTGCTAAGTCTCTGCAATGTGCTGAATTCCCATTCTGTGAGACTCCAGTGCCAGTGCTGAACTGAGGGGAGGCGGGTGAACTTAAATTAACCCAGGAGAGGAGGGTGAATGCTGCTTTCAAGCAGCAGATGCTGCAGCGCCAAATAAGCATATTGCACAATAAATAGCAGTCATGGCTTTAATTAGGAATTCAATTGAAGTTGGAAACCACTTGCCTACAGTAAAATTGTCCTATTTAACATTTCTATCAACATATTTTTTTATCATTGGCATTGTTGCTTTTAATTTAACTTTCAATTTTAACTTTCAATGTAATAGATAAAATCTTTTTTAAGACTGCATTAATACTTTTTCTCATGCTCTATCTTGATCTTGTATTCAAATCACAGACACTGAACAAATCTGAGAGGTTCAGGGCAAAAAATGGGCATGTCTTTCTACTAGCTGCCCAAAATCTGGAATACCTGTGCTTTAGGACCACTAGATCTATCTGGAACTCCAGGAATGTGTGTTTAGCACCTATGCAAAATGCTTTCTTTGGAACCCCTGGTCTGGTGGTTTGGAAAGCAGTTGGAAGGTGACAACCTGTCAACATGTGGCTCAGAGTTAAAGGAATAGTGGCTTCACTTCCAAACAGCAAACATGGACTACTATAGGTATTGAGCTTCCTAAAATATAAGTGTTAAGGAAGGGAAAAAAACGTCCTTGCTTTGTTCCGCCTACGTGCTTGTAGCTTACCTATTGCAACTGTAGTTGATGTTTAACTGTGAGGATTAGCTGTTTATTGCATTGGCAGCCTGGAGAAGGTTTTCCACACTTTCAGTTGGGGATCAGTGCATGATAAGTGACTCCTGGTGCCTGCAGGGGTGCATATGTGATGATGGTGGCAATAACAAGCCAAGATGATGATGTGTGAGATGACGCAAATGATGTGCTAGTGGGACTTCTCTGGATCTGTCCATAGAGGTATTGAACTGGAAGGG
>NW_009942430.1:0-87734 GCF_000696875.1 Nestor notabilis | reverse complement strand
AATAAGATGCAAAGACAGCCTCTGAAGAAAAAAAAGGATCCTTGTTGACTAAGCAACATCCTCTCCATGAACCTCTTCACCCCAATAGACCACAAAGCACTTGCCAACAAATAAATGTGTATTTATATCATAAATACATCTCTATAAAGGCTTTACTACCAGAATACCACAGTTCTGAATGTGGAAATATTACAGGAAAGAACTTCATGAAGCAATAGGAGGTAAAAAACGCAAACAGTTATATGAAATAAATTAATTCTAATAGTACAGAAAGGGGTAACTTCTGCTAACCCCATTTTCCGTGTTATCTC
Organism: Nestor notabilis; assembly: GCF_000696875.1. Taxonomy (NCBI): domain Eukaryota; kingdom Metazoa; phylum Chordata; class Aves; order Psittaciformes; family Psittacidae; genus Nestor; species Nestor notabilis. Next base: position 87,423 of record NW_009942430.1, on the reverse strand, counting down.
ACTTGGAGAGATTCTTTTCTGGTGCAAGACCTGGGATTTGGAGTAATCCTGGGAATGTAAGCAGAAGGCACCAATCAAAGTTTGAGAGCTTTTAATATCTACAGTAACAGCAGTGTTTTCTACCCTTTATCCTATTATCAGATGTGTGCAGTCTGTATTGTTACAGAGGGAAATCGAAAACCAAACCAAGCCCACTAAGCTCTGCAAAGAAATTTTGCCTTACCCCAAATCTACCTGTGTTCAAGCAGGTATCCTAAATTACAGGCATCCATTTATTCCTGCTCTGGTCAGGAAATAACTTTCCAAAGCCTAGATCACACAAGCAGTGTTTGTGCCAAGTGCTGTAAGAACATGCAAGGAGCTGAAATTTGTCCAACATGGAGCTGGATGTAACCAGTTCAAAAGTATCCTGGAAAAAATGATATATTAGTAAATATATCAAAGGAAAACAACAAAACGCAAAAAGAACTAGGAGTGAAGAACACGATAAAGTGAGCTCAAACGTTAAAAAAAATATAGTAAGAAAAAAAGAAGTAAACAGAACTTCTTTGCACTTCCATTTTACTAAACTCTGAAATTTTGGAGTAGCTTGTGGACATTTAAGCTTCAGAAAGCAGCCTCTGCGTCAAAAGTTTGACATACAATGTTCCTTGAGCTCTCTCAAACTCTGATATAGTTTGAATTTACTTGTCAAAAGTGGAGAAAGTGGTAGACTTCCAAATCTGTGTGTAGTTTCAAGCAATGAGTCACAATCAATAAACTATTCCCAGAACTATGGTTAGGGAGAGAATAAAAACAATCACAAAGCAAGTAAGGAAATAAGTTTCTAAAGAAATTTGACAGGATATTGGCTAATGACACTATATCCAGTTATTTAGATAGATAATAGGGGGAGTGGGGGGGATGTTTTGGTTTTAGCAAGTATAAACAGTTTTCCAACTGAAGGATTTTTTTTCATTTAAGATTTAGGTTTTGGGGTGAATTATTTTGCTGCAACTTATTTTAAAAACACAAAAATCTGATTTCAAGTTTTGCCAAAAGAGTATTCTCCTAGAGAAATTGTTCTCTTTCAGTGTGGAAGCTATGTGAAAGAAGTCTTTGAAAACATGTATGACATATATGAAGAAAGCATTTATAGAGTGATTTCTAAAGCTAATTTTGTGAATTATTGCAAGGTGCTTTGAGATCTCAACCCTGCCACATATCTGTTTTTAACAGTCTCAAGTTTTTTGTATGACTGGAGTAGATTTCTGTTCAAAGCATTTGCTCAGACTGAGAGGTGACTATGGTGAGAGTGTGAATGGGAGGAAGCCTGACCAGAGAATGCAATAAATCCTGCTGCCTTTGAAGCATACAGATCTGCTAAAAATATAAGTGATACATATAAAACTGAATCAAATTCAAAGCCTGAATGACATCTGTCAGAGATGGATTGAAATCAGTGGATATCACCTTTCACAGTTCCTTCTCTGTGAGTCATCTTGGATTTTCTTTGTAATTTTAAAAATCTCAAGAAGAGTGCTTTGCATGTGATCTCTTTATACCCTCCATCTTCCATTTTAAGTGTGACCAGGGTTAATATAACATATGCAAACTAAATCCAGGCTATTCCATTTACCAACACTGAATTTTTATGAAGAAAGGGTAGCTTTTTAATAATCCTACCTGGCTTTTATTTGCCTTCCTTTTTAATATTTCAATGAAAAAAAAAATTGTTACCATTTGTTATTTTGCAATTTATTTTTGTAAAAGTCAATTTGTGTTGCTTTTGGCCAGAGAGTTACTGTAACTTGCTCCAAATTGCCGTCCTCCTGGAGCAATCCATGGAAATGTGTTGCTATTGTGTTAGTACCAAACTATTTCATATCTAGAAGACTGAAATCACAGGGACAAATGCAATATTTTTCTTTGCCCGACGTCTATCTAATGAGCTCTGCTGTTGGGCAATTGGAGATCTTCATTCTAGCCCTCTTCTTGCTAGTTCCTGTGTGACTGAGTGCATGAATTCTTAATATTCCCATTTCTCCATCTTTAAAATGGGAATTTTTATACTTTCTGCCTCTATAAAATTTATAATGCAATTAATAGGATATTGACAGAGCAGTCTGAGACCTCAGGTGGTAGGCATTATAAGTAAACATTTTGACAATTTTATTATTTCTTCCAGGTTAAAAATAGAAAGGTTTAGGAATCACATTTGAAAAAAGGCTAAGAGAATTTGTGTGGCTGTTGCCAATAGAAGTAGTTTGGCTGTCTCTCTTACTATTTCAAGAAAAGTCTCTCATCTTGTCGTACACCTATTTAAAATATAGTCTCCATTCACATAATCTTTTCAGCAAGTTCCTTATATTAGTAGGAAAGCCATCATTTCTTGCAGAAAGTAAATAAAGAGAAAAGTGAAAATGATTTGGCGGGTATGTGTGCGTGTTTAAACCATCCAGGCTGGACTGAGCCTTGGGTGACATAGTTTAGTGTGTGGTGTCCCTGCTCATGGCAGGGGGTTGGAACTAGATGATCTTAAGGTCCTTTCCAACCCTAACTATTCTATGATTCTAATATTCCTGTAATATTGACCTGTTAAAGTTCAGTGCAATACATTAGTTCGGAATGGCACTGGTTAACTCAAAGGATCAGAATTACAAATGTTTCTCACTATTCTTTTTGGCTGACCTTTTGCTTAGCTGTGAGCTAAGGTCATTTTCACTCTTGGCTGGGCTTCCTTGACAGCTAAGATGGCTTCTTTATGAAGATACTGAGATAAACTAGGGTCGTGCATTCATTCACATTGCTAAAACCACTTCATCAAATACTACTTCTGTATAAAATACTCCTGATGTAATTGAGGAAACATCAAAATCCTGCAAAGTGCCCTTGTTAAGAGTGTCAGTTACTACCTAGACCACTTTTTTCAAGATGATTTGATTAGTGAAGTAAAAGAGCTTTACTATTCTTTCAGCATTATTCACACAAGTTCAAATGTGTGCTTTGGCTTAAGATATAAATAACTTGTGTGCACTAGTAGAAAACACAGGCAAATGCAGCACTTAAAAGAAAAGATATATCCTTCAGTCACACATGGTCTGATTTTCTGCCAGTATCCCCAGAACCCCCAAAACACAATGAGAGGTCTACCTTTGTTAATTTTTGACCAGAGATGGAGTAAAAAAAGAACTGCTACTTGAAAGAGCCATTCATAGCAGAAATATACTTATGTCTTTAGTTCTTCCAGAAACAAAATGGTTTTCCAATACCAAGAACTCTAAATGTTCCAGAGAAAGAGAAAAAGAAAAAGGTAGAGGAGATAAATACTTGCCAAAACCAGAAGTGCAGGTGTTACATGCTCTGTACATACACATCCTATAAAATTTGGGTTGGTTGAAAAACCAAAAATAGTGACAAGAACCCATGATGCAACTCTAGTTTAACCCTAGAAACAATTTCCCCTATTCAATAAAGTGTAGACTTACTGGAGCTAATTGTCAGTGTATTCTTTATTACTACTTCATAGTTATAATATTGGAGTGCTCCTAAGGTATAATTAAAGATTTATCTAGATTTATGAGACTTTATCATCACAAACAGGGTTAAAGAATGCCAGGGAGACCCATTGTATGAGGGTTTTGCTCAGCAGTTTCCACAGCAGTAAGGGCATTGCAGAATTACTTCAGTGCTTTAGAAAAGGCTGACTGGCACTAATGTAAGGGGCATTATTAGAGAGGGGACATTTTGCATGTGTTAGGCCAGCTGTGGGCCTGCTTACCTTTTTTGAAAAGGAGGAAAGTAGAGGTGGGGAAAGAATGAGAAACCAAAAGAATGGGATGGATATACTCTGAAGAGTGGAATTAAATAGGAAATTATAGTTATCATAACAACAATAACGATACGCTGGAAAGTTGTCAGTGTCTACACAGCCTTCTGTATTTCCTTAATAGAGATATCTTTGGTGATAGATCAGTGCTCTTCTACTTTAATTTTACACAGCCCATACTTTTAAATGTTAACTAAACAGTGCTGAATGTTGTAGGCTTCCAGATGTTACCATATTTATTGTGGAACTGTTCGTTGGATGTATTTAGCAAGCATAGGTGATAGGATGAGCCTGAAAATCCTGGAAGGGATAGAAACAATCTGTGGTGGTATTTTAAGACATTATGGTACCTCCAGTTTACTATGTATAGGATCAAGGTGCAAAAGCCAAACCTGACTTTGATTAGTAATTTATTCTTCAAGGGGTTTCTCCGGCTTAAACAGGACAGGCTGAGTGGTGCAAAATGACTGTTAAGTTTTACAGTTTGCCTTTCTCTTATCTTCAGTAAAGATTACCAAAAAATGGTAAAACATTAGAAATGTGATTGCTATATTGATGACAAATTCTCAGATGGTGAATTGTATCTCAATTTGCTTATGCTTCCACACACAGATTTTGATAGAAATCTTTCCCTCTCCTATATTCAGTGTCAGTGTTGCCGCAGTAGTTTGTAGGGGGCAAAGGATGAAGTTTGTACCTGAGTTAAATGTAATACTCAGTTCTGCACATGGCCTGGAAACATAATTGGTTATCTTGCCCTCTAATATTAGTCTTTTGCAGTGTGAATCTTTGATCCTTTGGGCAAACATTTCAGTTTCTGTTTGCTAAGGAAAGGTTTCATTCTGTGCATACAGTACATGGGTACCACCTTCTTATCACACTCACTGCAACAGTGTAGAAAAGCTAATATTCATTGCACATAAATTGCTTCTCTTACTGCAGCTTTCACATACTGTTCCTTCCTTTGCAAATTCAGAGTTGAAACTGTAATAGGGATTTAAGTCATACGAAAAGGTAAAAAAAGGATGTCTTCTGCAGGATGGATGGTCATTTTGGAAAAGTGAGATAAAGGAAGTCAGAAGAATGTAGGAAACAATAAAATGTTGTTACTTTGCACTGCTTTCCTGTAAATAACTTACCTTTAGAACTGTTTTAACTAAAGTACCTGTAGGACTTTGAGCACATAACAGACTCTTATTAAGGCCATTGCAGTTTCACATTCAAACACTTAATTTTTAGAAAATGCTGGAGTTTTAAGCAACTGATTTAAGCTACACTTTGTTGGTGTTGGCTGATACATATGTGATTTCAGGATTAACTGTTTTCTAGAAATAAACTAAGGCACAATATCAAGTAATTATCTGCAAGTCCCTTGCCTTAGTAGCTCTAGCAGTTAAAAGTTAACAATAACACCTTTTACTGCAAGAAGAGAAAAGACATGGCTAAAACATGAGAATAAATAATATGCAAGAAAAGTCAATCACAAATGTGGCTGCTCAGCGTGGGATGTATAGGGCCAGAATAGCAGACTTCCTAAGCAATTACAGGGGTGGCTGAAGTCAATCAAGCAGTAGTTCCACATGCGATCTGGAAGCCAGGTCATGTGGCCAGGAGACAAGAGGCTTTAACTTATGACCTAGACTTACCTGGGGACTCCACTGCTTAAAAAATTGGACAAATAATATTGCCTATCTCCCCATGGAGAGACATTATTAGTAATTTTGAGGCATGTGTGTACTATAGTAATAGATGTCAAAGCACTTCAACATTCTTTGCAGAAAATGCATTGGAGGCAGAAACCCAATTGGAGATCTGAAAAGGTATTCTTGGAACAATTGCTTCTTTCCCTGAGCTGCAGTGTCCCCCACCCCCAATATACTCTTGCATGAGCAGGGCTTGTGCGGACAAAAGTCATAATGTAATTGAAAACTGTTTATGCTACACTTAAGTAGAAAGCAGATTTGCAGTCGTACCTGATTTTAGTATTCCCTATCTTGTAAGTGCTTAACTTTTATAAAATAAATCATTAATCTCTCAATAGTCTTAATGTAATTTTCTGGGATTTTTTTTTTTTTTTCAGATGCAGTGAATGAAAAAAATCCATTTTGTGCAGACTTAACAGTTCCCATCAGGCATGTGATTTGACTCTTATTCCTCAGGACAGATTCAAACTATTTGAATGACATGACTTTTTAAGTTACTGGCAGCAGGAAAAGGTTCTTGTCTTGGAAAGGGTGGACTGTTGCAGCTCTGCATTAGCCAGGGGACCCAGACCAGATTGTGTATGCAAGCTCATGCTCTCTTGGTTGTATGTGCATCCTAACACTGCAGGAAATTCTTCTGCTGTGTGGGGACAGAGAGGTGGAGGATGTGTGAGAAAGTCCTGTTAAAGGAAGGTTTTGGTCACTTGCAGGACATGCGTGTGCTACTACTGCATTGGCTGCAGGGTGAGCTGGCCTTTTAAAACATTCATTTTCAGTCAGTCATTGGGAATCCTGTGAAAACCCAGCAGACACTCAGAGCAGAAAGGAAATGGTATTTGTGGGAGGGGAGGAATTAAGGTTAAGATGCAACCATTTCTTTCCCCCCTGCAGTGGAGAAAGTGGAAGAACTTCCTTAGCTCCTGCAATTTCTCCATGTCATACTTTGAAAGCCGGATGGAAACAAGAGGTTAATAAGAATTTCTCAAATGTAAGGGCAAAAGAATCTTTCAAAATGGAAGGCTGAAACTGAAGGGTAGTTCCTGCTCATGGCAGGGGGGTTGGAACTAGATGATCTTAAGGTCCCTTCCAACCCTAACTATTCTATGATTCCTAGCTGCCTCTAATACAAAAATCCATGCCCATGACTTAAGAAGAAGTCTACATTTTTAGAGCTTAAACATAAACCAATAAGTTGTTCTCTTATTTGTATTAGCATGGGATTTTTTCAAGCTTTTAAAAGGGTGCCAAGGAGATGGCTAAATCCCTAAAATGTTTATTCTTAGTAACAGTTTTGATCCTGTATTACTTAGGAAGCAGAAGGCAGAAAGGCTTAGACTCTTAAAGGTGTCCTGGTCCATAATTTGTCCATAAGGTCCAACTTAATAGATGAAAAAATTTCAATCAGAATTACAAACCTATGTACTTTAACTCGTGCAGTTTTTCTTCATGCTGTCACTCCTGCAATGTAAAACCCTGCTTGCAAGGTGTTATTTAGTATGGACAGTGATGGGGAATTGTTTGAGAGGAAAATCTGTGGGATCTAGGCCTGAGAAGGTTGGAGGTTTTTTATTATTTTATTTTAGTGTTGGGCAACTTGAAGCCTTTGGGCTTGCTACAGACCCTGATTTTGTTTCTTGTGCTCTGCATTGTCATACCCCTCTTTCCATGTTAGTATGGGTTAGCATTAGGATATGTCTTGGTGTGTCTGCTAAATGCTTTGGGAAGGTCTATTTTGCTTTCAGCCAGTAAAAGATTCCTCAGCCTTGATATAACGATAAAATCCATGTGAGAAGTACCTTTTAACATTTAGAATTCTTTCAGCTATGACGTGCCTTAAAGAAAAGGTATACATCAAAACTTAAGCCATGTCATTTCCTTGAGCAAACAGAACTCAACAAGGACAGCTCTCCAGAAAGGTACAATGACTTCTATCAAGTAATGCATTTGTATATTATGACTTTACTTTATGCTGTATAATCAAACTAAACTACACCTGAAGGTCTTTTAGGCTAGTTTCCTAAGCTAAAAAAACCCATGTAGTCACACAGCCCATTTAGTTCAGTGGGTCTCCCCTATGCATAAATTTCTTCGAAACTAGGGTTAAAAAACGATACTGATTTTAGGGTACTCATTTCCTGTGAGCTCCAGGCAACCAGACAGGTAGAGGAAGAGTCTAATAGTCCTCACCTGAGACAAATATTCTTGGTGGCGTTCATAACTCATTAAACGCTAGAGCTTTTGCACTGTAGGGAGCCCTTCTAAATGTCCCAGCAGTGAAAAAGCCTTGGGTGGACTTTGCGTCTCCATAGATTTCATAGTTAAGACTCTAAGACATAAACCTACTGGACACAGTGTTCTGGAAATACTTCTTTGCTTTGAATATTGAAACTGTCATTTTCAACGAAACTGCCCAATGAATGCTGTGGGAAATACAGTTCACATTGTATGTTTCTGTGTGTTTCATAATGATGTGATATTCTTTTCTCTGTGATGTCTAAATCAGCATTTTCCCAAATGGGAAAGGACTTTTTGCAGAAGTTACCTGCTGCAGTGGGTGTTTCTAGGAAAGGATCCTGAGAAAAGATAGGTTTTTTTGAAGCAGAGGGCTGAACTGCTAGCAAACTGTTGTTTCAGCTACCTGTCAACTGTTGCATACTGGCTTCCAGGGTTCTTGGACTTAAAGAGTCAACATGCTTCGTTGTGGTCCATTTGCACCACCAATGGGAATTCAGCCTTTGGAAAGAAACCTCTTCTCTGATGCCTCCTGAGAGAGGGCAGATGGGAAAGGACAGCTGAGGATAGTCTGGGTCCTTCAAAAATAGCCTTTGCTATTCTTTACAGTGAGGATGTGGTGTAGGAGGTAGAAGTTGCTGACAAAACCTGGAGTTTAAGGATGAGGGTGAGGAGGTCAGCAAGGTGATTTAAAAAGATCATGGTCTGGACAGAGCCTGGGGGCAGGAAACAATTTTTATAAACTGTATATGTAAATGGTTATAATAATTAAAACTGTACTATCATCCACAGTAGTAACAGTAAAACATGAGGTCTTAGGCAAGCAGGACTAACCTGCTGCTGAAATAATCCATTCCTTAAATGCTGATGAGTGTTTTTAATTCTGTTCTAACCAGGTTAGTTATAAGCTCAGTGATATCCAGCTACAGAGGAACACATGGCCAGTCCTGTCATCTCTCACCTTAATGAGCACTGAAAGCGAATAACTAGAAATTCTACTCAGTGTTCAGCATAGTAGTTCATTATGTAAGTTCTACATATAGTTAAATTAGTAGCTTGGTTGACAAGAAGGTGACATAGCTCAACTTATTTTTTAAATTGCTTAGCTTTATCACTCTATTGAACAGATTGTTCAAGTATTTATAGAATACTATGCTACAGCCAATGTGATCTGCAATTAAGGCAAAAACGGTCAAGTAAAATGACATGATCAAGTAGTTTAAAATGAGTTGACCTCTGATTGCCATCAAACAACCAGAGGCTGAGACTTGAACCACAAAATTGCCTTTTTAAATTTTTTAAGGAATGTGGGTGCTGGGACTGAAATATGTTTTCACTGAAACTTTAGAAAGAAAAAGAAAGCTATGCTGTAAGACCGAGAATTTTGTTACTCTCCATTGTGGTTTATTAACATGTTGTTAAGTGACATTTTGGTAAAAGCTGTAAACCTTTGAGTAATTAGTTGCTGAAGTCCTAAGCCGTGGATGTTGCCACCATCTCGGTGTCATGTTCTTGAAATACATATAGTTTTACGGTTGGGTTTTTTTTCTCCTCTTTCCTCTGCCCCCAACTTCCCTTTCACAAAGATGCATTATTTGGAAAAGGAATTCTCTATTAACAGTTATTAATTGAATCTAATGAACAGTTGTGTGGAGGGGAGCCTTGGCCATCAGTACCTTTGGTGGACTCTGGTTGATTCTAGGAAGGAGACCTGGGAAAATGATACAGAGAATAAAAATTCAGCGGTTAAAGAATATAAGTTCAGAGGAACCTTTGAATGCTAAAACCAGAAAAATCTTCCCAGAAATAACCTCAACTAAGAAGCGAGTTAGTTCCCACTGATAAAATTTTGGGCTAGTGAGGTTTTCTATCAATGGAATCATTTCTATCAACAGGAATTCAATGACCTGTGCTGTTGGAATGCTCCCCCTGTCTCCTAGCACAGGCTTCAATACTCGGTATTATCTCTTTTCTGCTCTCACTGGTGAAAATTCCTATGATTTAGAAAAAAACATTTTGTGTTTTTACTTAAAAGCTGGTCACATATTGCTTCAGTTTGAGAAAAAAACCTGGGCATTATTGCACAAGACTTGTTTTAAATAATTAGTAATATGTAATTTTTACAGATTGAAAGAAATGTTGGCTGTTTCAAATGAACTTCTTTTACAAGCTGTATTGCTTTAATTCACTTGGAGATTCTTCAGACTTCTTAGAGCAGTTGTGAGTGTTTAGGTTAAGGGTTCTTGAAAAAGAAGTCCAGTCCTGTTGACACTTCCCTCGAACACAGTAGACTGTGTCTTGTTTCCAAATAACTACAGATACTTAAGCTGCCAGGAAATATTTCCAGCAGATTTTGTAACAGAAAGAGTCCACTGGAGATGTGAAACAAAGATACAGGAATATCTGACATCAGTTTTGGCCAGAGCATCCAGTTCTGTTTTTAACTGCACTGGGCTATTGCTGGTTAGAGCAAAATCTGTCAGTTCAAAATCATATGCTATATAGTAGGATGCAAAGCTCTCACCTGGACAGTGTTGACACATGGTTCTTGCTACCATACTCCAAGTGCATCCTTAGCTAACATCCCCTTGCTGGTCTCAGTGCCTTGGCTTGCTCTTCTTTCTAGTGGTACTTTGAGGACTATTGGTGGAATGCAAGGGAGAGGAGGCATCGCACACATTCATCTCTACTTCTTACGGCAGAATAACTGTTTTTATCATTGGGTGTCTTGGTTTACTGCTAAAGCTAATAGCACTGACATGAATCCACTGCAGCTCTCATCAGTGGTTACTCCTGCCTGGCATCCAGGGGTCTTTGAAAAGCTTTTTTGCTGCTTTCTGACAGGAAATTTGTGAGAGGAAAAGCTTTCTGCTGCCAAGGGGTGGCAGGGCAAATTTAGCTTAACAGCATACCTTAATTGAGTCTGCTGGTGCCTGCTGTGCATTAAAACTTCAAATTTGATCTGGTCAGCATGTCCATGTGCTGCATAGGTGTTTTGAATTTGGATTTATCCTGCCACAGGAACTGTCTCCACCAACGAAAGGAACAGCCTGTGAGCCTAGTGGTCTGTGACAGCCTGGAACTCGAAATTGAAATGGGTGTGCTGGCAACAGGCTAGCAGCTGAATCGTCAGGGCATCTAAATCTGCTTCTGCTGCCTCTTTCTCCACATAGTGATTTCATTGATTGTGTACAAGTCTACACAGGGAGTATAAAGTGATGTAGGTCTTCTCCATCTCCCCTCTATATTTATTTTTGTTATACCTAATAAGCCATCCTCCCTCTCTTTAATTTTTGTGGTCAGCTTACAAAGTTGATTGCCAGCCATTCTGACTTGCTGTACAAGCAAGATACAAATTTTAGAAGTGGAAGTTCAATGCTGTGGTGTGATTTAACTGTACCTGTCTAAACCATCCATGTCAGTATCAGAATATGACATCCTCATCAGGATGATGTGTGAAGCCTGGGGCACTTCAGGAGTGCTGTTTAACCCAACTAGAACATTTAGTCTTCAAATACTGATGGAATTTTTTTGGTTTTGATAAGTTGGTCTAGTCTAAGACCAGCATGTAGGTGTTTACTAAATAGGTGATGGTGTCCAAAAAACAGTGGGATTGGTGTATGGATATTTTAAAACTGGCAGGAACAACCCTTGAGAAAGGTAAGTTTGTAGATGTTCACCCATTCTCTGGATGCTCAGGTTTGATGGGCAAGTGTTAATATGCAGTTTGTTTGTCAGTCCCATCTGGAAAGGCCTAAAAATCTGAATCTAAAGACCAAGGTTCTCTAATGTCTTCCTCTCCTCCTGCCTTTTACCACTTCTTTTCAAGCAAAGAAACCTGTTTTTTTCCCTTGTTTTCATCTGTGTGGCAACAATCTTAAGCAATCAAGCCATGCCAGTAGTGTAGGACACTGTATGCTAATATGTGGCACCATAGCCTAGGCATGGTCTTTTCCTTAGATGTCCAGTCTTGCTGAGAATAGTGTCACACAGGAACTGCAGAAATGAGTCTGTCATCAGGAGATTTTTGCAGCCAGATTTTATTGCCCAAAGACAAGATGTTTCATTTCCGAGCCGATTTGTCTTTCACTTAACCCTAAACATTTTAAGACCATTCTGCAAGACTTGAAGCCCAATCTTATGCCAAAGAGGAGGGTATTTTCATTTGTTTCTCTTCTACCCTAAGGTCTCCTTCATTAACTTCAGCTGCCTGGGAGAATTGCTTTTGTGTTGGGGCTAGAAAATGATAATTTTTCAAGACTGTTTTAAAACATCAGATGGGAACAGAAGTTCACAAAAAGTATTTCTGCTTTTTTTTTTTTTTCCTTTTTAGCAAACTGTTTCATAGCATATGCACCATTTAATATGGCATATGTTAACTTCAGTGTTTTAATTGATTAACAAAGTAAATAGATGTATATAATGGGAATAATCTGTCAGTAGCACCATGAGGCTCCAGAAAGGTGCATTCTTTCTTAAGTATGTACTTGTTCAGTAGTTTGGGGTTTTTTTTGTTGTGTGTGATTTAAAAGAACTTGATACATTATCTACTGTACATTTTGTTTTCACCCTTCAAGACGTACTGTCTGGCAGCATGCAAATGAGAGATGGCTTTGCATACAGTGAGGGAAAGAAAGGAATTAGATGGAGTACTAAATACACAGTGTGGAATATTGTCAGTGTTCTCTGGTGACCTTGGGAACAGACCTTGACCAACAAGAAAATAGATTATAATTAATAACTCAAAAGTTCCAGTCAACTGGGCTAGATTGCAAAAGGCATGGGATAGGGAGGAGCAGTCCCCAGGCTTATATTGTGAAGCAGTGTTTGAATTTTATCAGTCTTTGTGTTTATATTAGCCCTTGTTTTTCCAGGTAAGAGAAAGAAACTTTTTATTTGCTACTAAACAATTTTCTTTGGGGTTTTCTTCAGGGGCATATTGCAAAAGCTGACTTCCATGAGCTCTCCTATAGGCTGTTGGCTGCTTCTTTGTCTTAGTAGAATTTTTGGTCTTTGATAGGCTCATGGGGAGCAAAGGTATGAAAGCACTAAGGTTAAAGCAAGGATTGAGAACTGTTACTTGCCCACTTGCATAAGCTGAATTTCGGGTTATTAAATGTCTTTGTCACATTGACTATTGGGTAGTAAAAAACAGGTTATAGCATGAGAATATCTCTTGTAGTACTTGAATTGCTCCTCTAAACATTCCTACTAACTCTAGCTTCATACTTAATTTTGTAAATTCATTGGGTTTGAATGACTTGCTTTACTGTGGGGTTTACTTTACTGTAACTCTGATTTTCATTAAAAAAATTCAGCTCAGACAGCAATGTCAGATTCTCCATTCCAGCTCTAAGCAATCCCATTTCTGTAGGTGAGCTTGCGGACTTTGAGATGCTCTGCAGGTGGGCCTCTGGAACCTGGGCATAACTCTTAAAACACAACTGTTATTCTTAGTTACTGCTCTATGGAAAGCTTTCCTGAGAGACACAGTCTAAACAACTTCTCTAAAATCAATCTTTCCATCTAAAGTATTGCAAAAACATCTGTGACAGCCTTAGATTATTTTAGATGCAGTAAATAAGTGCAGTTGTTTTTCAACTTCTACATGGGATGTAGTTTTTTCAACAGTTTTGATAACCTTCATGCACATAGCAGTTAACAGCTGAAAAACATCTTTTTCATTAAAGCGTACCAGCGAAATACAAAAGTGTACATCCAGTAGGACAAAGGCTTTGGGGACCAGGACTCCTTGTTGCTAATCTTTGCATGAAGCTGACCTTGTCTGTATTCTATAATGGAAGTTACTTCATCATCCAGCCTAGGGCCTCTCCTGAGCAAATACTGTCAATCACACGGAACTGTGCGAAAAGGCATAGCAGCCCTGTCATGCAGATGACTGTCCACTGTGGACTCAAATGAGACCACCAACCTTTAACCCTAACAGAACTGAGAATTTGTTTTGTTTCAAAGTAAAGACAAGTACATATGTCTACAGCGTGCTTTTGTTTTTCACATTAGCTGTTAGTATGTTTTCTAGGGATTTATACACTACTAAAAACAAAGGGAAAAAGGAGGTTTTAATGGTTCTCTCTGTATCATGCAAAACCCAGTCACATTCGACACTTGATATTTAGCTGACATGTAATACAAGTGTCAAAGAAATTGCATGTTATTTTTGTTTGGTTATTATGACTTTATATGTAGTTTTATTTTGCATGCTGTGTTTAAAAATATGAGGGGTATTTGTTACAAAAGTATGATACCCTAAAGACTATGTAAGATACAAACATCTTCAAAATTCAAGTTGCAGATTATATAATGTCCCCAGATTAATGCGGGAAGTTTGCAAGCATCTTACTGCATAACGGTTTAGAATTTTGTTAATTTTTGCAGCAATTGTTCAGACTCAAATTGCCATTTTAACATTTTCCCTTAACTACCTTCATCAGCCACAGATCATAGGACACTGAAAATCCTGGCTAACAAAGCTAGGAAGAAAGTATTTAGCAGACAATGACCGTAAGCAAATTTCAAAGACCCACACCAATTACAAATCATATTCTCCCTCATTCAAAAATCAAAGCCTCTGTTAGCATTCCAGATTTACTGCAGCAAAAAAGCTCATTTGAACCTACAGGAAAAATACAGATTGATTTCTCAAAATATCGTCCATTATCTTCCTTGTGCCCTCAAAGCCACACTTGGACAAAAATTAGTAGAGGTTTGCTGAGCTAGCTGAGCTTTCATCCTGATAGTCATTTGACCATTAATCCTTGGTGGTTGTATGGAATAAACAGTAGGTTTGCTCATCACTAGAAATCATCATTAGACTGTGCATCATCCTGCTGGAGGATTTCATGTCCTCTGTATGCTAATACTGTTGCCAAATAAAAGGCCCAGCTGGGACCTTCAATTTCAAAAGTTTCTACAAAAAATTAAGGAGCGTATCTATACACAGGTATTTTCTAAAGCCAAATCATACTCCTTAAGTTCCTGAGAAGCCTCAGTTCTTTATCCTAAGGTATAATTTTGTATGATGATTTTCCTTGTTAAAATTGAGTTCACTTTACTTGCAGGAGTGTTCCTCATCAGAATCTCTGGCTCCTTTCAAAAGCCATGTTTCATAAAGCTCTTCTTTTTTAAATGTATGAGTTATGAGAATGGAAGATAGTGACATCGCACAAAAGTCAAACACAACGTAGAGCAGTGATGTGTGTCAGTGTACACTGGTGAAGATGTCAATTTGTTGTAGCATTGGAACAGCTAATAAATACTATACATTTTGGTAGTTTCTCAACTTCTGAATGTTTTTCTGGTTTTCATATGTCACACCTGAGTCCCTTTTCTAAAAGACTTTTCCTGTGCAGACCTATACTTCTCTATTGAAAGATTTCAATGTAATTGAACTGATTGCTGAAAAAGACATAATTCTTCTTTTAATAAGACAATTTACCTTTTCAATAACTTTAGACATGCTTGCTGACAGTTTGTGAGTTTATTTATAAGTTCTTTCACTTACATGTTTTGAGATTCTCTCATTTCCATTAACATACCAATAAATTAAAGCAAAATATAAGGCAATTTCTGTATTTTTCTTATTTAGCAGATAGATCACAGTGAAGACTTTTATCTAAACTTCAGGAGCTTGAAGGTATTTTATCATAGATTTTTGATGGCTTTTGGCCCTAAGAAAACATAATGTGATTTCTGCTCCCGAAATCTGAAGAGAGTGAATGTACAACAAAAGTAATCAAGAAAGTGTAGTTTAATAATTGGTAAGAGTAAACAATACTCAAAGAAACATTAAATTTTAACAATCATCACTTGGACTTGCACCTCAAGTTTAATTTTAAAACATAGACTTTAACTTGATTTCTTGTAAACATTTTAATTAAATGCCAGCAGGTATATTTCCTGTCACCAATAAACTTTGACTTCTACTTGTAGGCAATACATAAAAGTACCATAATGGGATATCCTTTTATCTTTTTATGCCAGTTCTGCAGATCTTCTGATCATTTTTTGTTTATTATGCACAATTTAGTTCCAACTTGGTTTGCAAATGAGCCACAAAAAAAGATTGATTTTTACAGATGTTTGCTATTCAATATTGGTTGATAAATGTTTTAGATGTGGTGTAGAGCTCATAATTAAGGTTTTATATTCCATAGACCAAAACTTCTTCACATAAAACATTTATTAGCTAGTACATACCACAGCTGCTGGTAGGTGTACTGCTATTGGTAACTTCCCATATATGTGTTCACCACCGAGACCAAGTTACTCTATCCTCTTCTCTAGTTCTTTGAGTAAAAGGCTTGCATGTAGGAGGAAGGTCTGTGTAAACTATTCGCTTGTTAGAGGTGATTGAAATTTACTGCAAATAAATTCTCTATCGCATATGGATGGCTTGTAGGAGAACTGACAAGGCTATGGCTTTTGGTTTTTTGTTTTGATTGTTCCTGCTAGTTTTCTCCTTTCGTATAGAAGTAATGGAAGGCTCATGCTTCAGCTCGGGAGATTAAAAGAGATATAAGTGGAGTACAGGCATCTTCATAGCCCTTGGCTAAGTGACCACTTAGAAATGCTTCCTAAATGCAAGATGAAATCATATGAAATCAGTCATGTGAAATCTTCTTTCAGTGAAAACATGTCATGTTAAAAATCAGATACTAATAAATTTTAACAGAAAACGGATAAAAGAATTTATATCCAATAAACTGAATGCATGCTATGAAGTCATTTTTAAAGATCTTGCAATAAAATGAGAGGACAAAACTGATAGGTCTAGAGTTCTATTTTCCTCCCTCTTTTACTTGCCTGACCCCTAGTTATCTATGTCTTCATTAAAAGAACAAAACTCAGAATTTCACACTCATTTAACACCAAGTTAAGTATCACTTAACCCCTTGGTACTGACCAAATGTATCCCCATTAAGTAGAGTTTTTGTTAGTACCATCCCAATTAAACAGCAGTCACAGCTATTCACTAACATTATACCAAATTAGTTTCCTGGGAGGTATCTTAATAAAGCAACCATCCCAATTAAGCCTGTCCTCATTAGATGGAGGATACTGTATTACTATTTTATTGTAATTGAAGAAAGGCTCATGGTCCCATTTCATATAGTTTAGCTACAGAATTATTAATAAACAAGAGTCCCAACTAATATATTAGTGCTAACTCAGAATATAATAACATTGACCTATTAAATATGGCATTTGCATGTAATCAGTTGCTTCTTGCTATAGTTCTCGGAGCCACTGGAAAGCAGAAGGAATTTGTCTTCTTGTGATGTCCTTGTTCTTCTTTGTTGACATCATCATATTTAGTCTGTACAAAAGAAGTGTTGAAAAATATTGAAATTGCTGACTTAGGCTCCTTGGAGCTTTTGGAGGTGATGACTGTGATAAGCTGGAAATCTTCTGAGCTTACGGTGTTTGCAGTTTCCCAAATGTAATTCAGATACTTTGCTAGTTCAAATTTTTAGCTTTAGCTCCAGTTGTTTTCTAATACAATCCTGAAAGGGTGAATTTGGACAATCTCATCTTGGCCGTTTTGAGCACATATGTTAGAACTAAGTCTTTTTGGCTCAGCTGTAGCTTGAATCTAATGAAAATGACAGATAATGCAGAGCACTGTGTGCCTGCCAAAAAAGAGGATATTTCCCATGAGATAGCACCTGGTGATGCAGAAATAGACACTATAGATTTGTGATTGGCTGGTACTTACCAGTATTCATATCTAGTCAGTATTATCAACCACACAAGATCACATCTTGGATAATAACAGCAACAATGGCATGCATAAAAAATTACTGCAGCAAAAAAGGGAAAAAATAGATCAGTTATGTCAATTATATGGTAGCACATTTTTTTTTCCCCTCACAGTTTCAACACTGGGAAAAGGTGGCATCTCTCTCTGATCTAATTATTCACATGCTTATTCATTTTTTTCTTCCACTTTTCTCCTTTTTTACACACATAAAGGATCTTCCCTTTAAAAAACACAGTGTAAATTCAAACACGCACATTCTGTATGTGACTTACATTTTAGCAGCTGAATAGTTGGCTTCTTGAAAATAAAAAAGCATAAAAAGATTCTTGTGTTGGCTTTCTCTAAAGGGATATATATTGAGATGACCTTACCTGAGAGCAAAAATGCCATCAGCCAGAAAACTGCCATAAATTAAACTGCTATTTAAGCCCTGTTTCTAGTAAAAGGGTCCAAATTTCCAAGGTGCCCCTAATGGGTCTCTGTTTGATGATAATGGAGCTTTTCTCTGAGGGAGCATATTCACAAAAAAAAAAAAAATAAAAAAAAATCACAAACACAATGTCAGAGGAAAAATCAGCCTCCTTTTATTAGGAACTGTTGTGTACAAACTCCAGCCAGTTATGAAAACTACAGCTCTGCGGAATTTAGCTTACCTAAGGTGAGATAATGAACAAGGTGATTCTGAAAAAAAAAATACATAATCATTAAGCAGATCTGTAAATTTTATAATGAATCATTTCAATTAGATTCAGGCAGCAGCAGATGTTAACTCATTTTGGCACACCCAAGCTTTGAGGTTCTTAGGCTGAATTACATTTTTTCTTTCTTTCTTTTTTTTTTTTTTTTTTTGTGGTAACTTGATGAATCTCACATTTAGAACAGAGCACGAAAAAAATGTGTTATGTAAAAACAGAGCAAATGGGCCCTTCATTTGCTGATTAATGGGTCAAGCCTCTCTTCTTATACCACGAGGGGGTTTTAATGTGAGAAAGTGATAATAGGTTCACAGAGACAACAAGCTGGGGCTTAATGCCGCTGGTGAACCCAACAGTATTTCTCTGTTTTTTCTTGAGATTTTCTTACAGTAGCCCAGCTGTGCCACAGAGAAAAAGACATTCCAACGTGTGACACAGTCTTCATACATTTACAAGCGTGGTACAGCATGTGTTGTTTTCCATGGATGTGTTGGGCAGTTGCTGGACAGTTGCATTCACATGGTATGCTAAGAAGTTTTTTCTGTTAATGGAAAAGACGAATCACATGCAACATCCACCCACATGCGCAGAGAATTTTTAGTGTTCATATTTTAAAAGTCCTTGTATTAACCTAAATGGAGACTGTGCTACTACACAGGATTTAATAGTCTTCTCTAGTATCACTTTGTTTTCTGCCTAGGCCACCTGAATGGTCTAAGCTGTCTGATTTCTGTCTTGCTCACTCTTCACCTTGTCTGCTATCATGTGAAGGGTGGTATTTGGTTTACACTGAGCAGCTAAGCAGATGTCTCCGTGATGGCACTGTCTGCCTTTGTACTGGAAGGGAATTTCTGCTGGCTCATAGCGCTTCTTGAAAGAGCTGTCTCTTTAAGGAGTTATCTCATATTTTCAGAAATTGACTG
Organism: Nestor notabilis; assembly: GCF_000696875.1. Taxonomy (NCBI): domain Eukaryota; kingdom Metazoa; phylum Chordata; class Aves; order Psittaciformes; family Psittacidae; genus Nestor; species Nestor notabilis. Next base: position 68,281 of record NW_009942430.1, on the reverse strand, counting down.
TGAAAATTCTAAGTAATGGTGTGACATGATCACACTCACTTTCCGTAGTTAATCCTTCACTAGGGGTCAGGCGCTTTCCCTGCTCAATGAGTCATTTGATTGTCATCTACCTTGCACAAAAAACCTACGAAGCCCCAAGCACTGTCTGGTAAGGATGACAGGCAGTCACAGTGCTGAGCTCTGTGCAGGAATAACTGAGTTAGAAAAAAGCTGCTGGCACTGTAATAAAGCGTTTAATGGACAGACAGCCTCTTTTACCTTCCTTGGGGTAACACTAAATCCCTTTTTATTGTAGTTTGCACAGATGTTAGTGAGTTATCCATTTCTCTAATCATACTAGAAGTTGGCACATCCATCTTAAGTAAGAAGACCAGCCCACTCGGTTTTTGAGAGTCCTTTTTCTAATAAACTTGTGTCAGTTTCAGGTCAGTTTCACCAATACAAATAAAATTCAAACAAATAAAAAGTATATTGTCTCATGATGAGATGTATGTAATTATGTCCCTTAGGTCAGTTTAAATTTACAGAGGGAGTTACACTGTGTATAACCCTTACTGCAATCTAGATTTTCCTTCTGCTTTAAAAGATAAACCAAAACCACTGCAATATTTAGCCAATATATTGTAGTAATGCGATATTCTCAGGTTTGGAGTTGAATGTTCTATATGATTCATTTTACTTTGCAATTATTTGTATATAAATGCATCATTGTGTTCCAAGAACACTATCTCCCCTCCTGCCTCTGATAAATCTTTATGAATGGAATCCACTTGTTTTGTTTATTTCCTCTAAAATGTGATGCTAACTGGTTCTGTAAATGCCAAATATTTGTATTTCTTTCTATCCTTTTGCACGGTACAAAAGCAACTGCCTCCTCTCTTGAAGACTTTATTTCTCTTCAAGTAGATATTCCTGAATGCAGCTCTTTTATTAATGAAAAAGAATAAAAGCTTTGGTTTGGGGCTGAGTGGGGAGAGAGAAAACCCCACAGCCTAGATCATACACGACAAGGTGCTACATGCTTCAACTGCTAGCGTGCTTACAAAGGTCAACTAAAGTTCAGGAAGGGATAAATGATTGCTACTTTGAGGGGGTCCGTGGTAAGCCTTGTTCTTTTTTGCACTGAGTTGATGGGTTCACAGCGGTAGCTGAATTTTGATAGATTGGCAGACACTGAAAGGAAATGCTAAATCTGCCACAGGGACTCTGACTAACTTCATTTTCAGGGGGCAAAGGGTAAAAGACAAGGGGTACTGTTCAAGGGCAGGACATCATATGACCTGGTCAATAAAGCTACCAGTGTTGTTTGTTTGGATCCTTGCCTTGTTGTACCTGGCTTTGTAACAAAAGGCCCTACCAGCAGGGTGGGCTATCAAAATAAACATTAAAGGTTCAGGGGTTGATACTGGTCCTTTGTGTATGTAAATTTACTGCTCTCTGGGGTCTCACTGTAAATGAGAAGGCCTGTCTCTGTTGTGTTTTCTGGTAAAATACTTTTAATAAATAAATCAAAGACTATGGAACATTAACTATTTCTCACCAAAATGGAAAACGTATGCAGTTATTTCTTTTTAAAGCAGTTCCCATTGGCTATGGAAAAGAAAATCTCTCTCAGTTTCCAAGCACCTAGGGCAAGTTACACTGACAATCTTAACACAAAAACTGAACCTCCCAGGTTGGCTGTTGAATTTTACACCAAGCTGATATGCTAAATATATGTGACTTTTTATGCATGCCTCGACTAGATAAAATAATTGAGTAAGTTGAAGACCACATTTAAGTGAGGTCAGTTTTATGATGGGATATGGACAATCTACTCACATTTGGCATCTGGTTGATATGCACAATTGTAAAGACTTTGTTCACGAACTTAGTAATCGTGCACACAAATGCTTAATTAAGTGCATTTGTCTGGGTCATTAAACTGGTTGTATACACAGTTGTGAAAACTGTATGTTTCCATTTTTCTTTCTTCTTTTTCATCTTTACGGTGATCTAACACATTCTAGAATGAATGAAAGAATTTATGCTTTAAGAGAATGGAGAGTTTGAATTGGGAGTTTGAAATGTTTGCAAAGGAATCTGAAACCATGTGAAACCAGCTAACATTTCAGATTTCATCATAAACTCTAAAAACACATCAGTGATTCCCCAGGTTTACAAACCATATGGTGAACCTGAGCCTAACTTTCAATGACCACAGTCTGATTTATAGCTTTCCACAGCAATTGGTCAAAACTATGATTTTTTTTTTCTTTTTTTTTTTTTTTTCCTGGGCTTCAAAGGAAACTAGACAACCTAAAGTGATTTGACTGAGAGTTCGGTTTAGTCTGAAGTCACAACTCAGAAGTTGATGGGAGGTTGATATTTCTGTAGCTTCTAAACTGCCCAGCCATGGCACCAGTATACTAAAATTAAAATTGGCTGCTTTACTGGCCAAATATTATTAAAATCATGGGCTTCTTCTCTTTGTTTATCTTCTGATACCACTTGGGGAAGACTAGACTAATTTTTATTTTCTTGTTGTCAGTTAACAAAAGCAGATCCCACAAAGCCTCCAGGAATTTTTCTCTGGACCAGTGTGGGTTAATTTAGCTTTGTTTCCATTTCTGGGCACTGGGTTCACACATTGCAGGGATTTTTATTTTTATTTTTCCTAACCAGGAGCAGGTCCCAAAGCACTTTATCTCACCCGAGACAGATCTGAGAGAGCTTTCTTCAAATACCACACCCATTTGGAGTTAAGCAACCCAAGTCAGGACACATAAGAGACAGTATCTGTTTATTGGGATAAATGAGAGTTGGAAAGTATTAGTGGTGAGTCAGATTGAGTTCTACAAGAAGGACATAAATGACTCCATGAGGCTTAAAAGCAGATTGCTTTTTCCTATTTCTTTGCAAAGAAGAGCAAGAGGTTTTCTGATTGTTTCTTGTTTGTTAGCTTGTTTGTTTGTTTGTTGTTTTGGTTATTTTTTTACCTTTATTAAGATGATATATATATTACTGGAGTCAAACACCAAGCCTAAATGAAACAAGAAAAGTGACTTTACTCATCTGTACATCCTCATATGCTGCAGGTTGAATTTCTGCTCCAAGCTAGTGATTGTAATGAATTTTAGATGGAAATTTTAAATAAATTATATAGGTAGAATTTCAGAGGTTATTCTAATTTGGCATATTTTGGTTTGTTTTAATTTAAAATTCAGAAACTGGGATGAAGTTGAATTGAACAAGCCTTCTGTACAGCCAGTTCAGCTATTGTATTTACTAAGATTGTTGGTATGTCTGTGTTTGATCTCTGTACTATGGAAATGCACTATGATCTCCCATCTCAGTTTTATATTTTTTTATCAAGAAGGCACATCAAGATTGCCATGTTTAATTGAAAGATGTTATATAGGATATAAACCCTGTCATATGCAATGTAATCAGATGTTAAAATCTGCCACTATTACAAAATCAGCCGTCTTTAGTGAAAGATATGATAAATAAGTGATAGGTAGCACTCTGGATTCGTCAAAGGCAATGGGTATTCTTGCCCAGTTGAATTCTTCCCAATATTGTAGCTTAAGGTGTGGTCTTGAATGATTACTGGTTTGCTGCAGTATCCTGGAATGCATTTTTACATCTGTTTCTCCCCAAAAATAAGCGTATCTTTCTTTTGATAAATACATTAGCCGTTAATCGCATGTCTTTGGGGAGGTGTATGTGGTCTTTCTGCAGGCAGATGTAAGGAAGGTCTGTCTGCACTGTGAGCTAAGAACAGTGTGAATATGAGTAGTGTGGAGGTCAAGTTGAGGTGCTTTGTTCAGGATTGTTGCTGTGCCTGACTCTTCCTTGCGGCCTCTAAGCAAGGAGAAGTGTATGGGAGCTGACTGGGGCTTGCAAAATACCATGCAGGCCTATCTTCAAAGAAGTGGTTGAGCCTTCTAATCACCATCAGTTCAATGGATGTAAGGGCAAGCATCACTATCAGAGCAACGCAGGGATGGTTGTGACCTTCAAAGCCTGTTGGAGAAATTGTGAAAGTGGTCAACTCTCAGGACCCAAGAATAGGTATTTCTGTGTCTCAAGGTGAACCACAGAGGAATGCAAGAGGAACATGCAAGTTTCAGACCCCATAGTATACATGTAAAATGACAGAGCTGCTGCTGTTTCCTCCTCAAGATGTACTCAGTGGTAAGGAATGTCTTTTTCTTCATGTTCTCCACTCCCACTCATCCTGAGATTTTCCTTCAAATTTCTTTTCTCTGAGGGCCAGAGAGGAAAGGAGCTGATGCTTGATAGCATGGCAATCTTTTAGTTTATTTAAATTAGCTCATCTTTTAAACTATCATTCTGGTTTCAGCAGCTCCCAATAAACATCACTTGCAAAGCAGTGAATTTTATCTTGTCCTCAGAATTTTATAGACAGTCACAAGGCACTTAACTTGATATAGCAAAAAGCAGCAGCATTCTTAGTATAAAGAAACAGATGTTTGGCTCCAGAACATGGGCATCACTTTCTAACAAAGGTACTTCCCTAAACACAGATCCAAAGGTCACGGTGTCTCTTCTTGTTTCCAGTGCACTGATGGACAAGCATATCCTGACGTAGTCACATTTTCAGGCTCTATTATACCCAGAGTATTTGTTCATTCCAAGAAGATTCAATACTGAATTGCGTGACTTCGATAAGCTTGACAAAAAGAAGGGTCTTGTGTTTGCTGGAAGAACAAATAGCAAGGCTTTCAGAGCAATATGAATCCAAGCAGGAGAAAAAGACACCATCAATTATGTTTGAGCCCATTCAGAGGCAGGAATGTAATGTCTCCAAACATTGTTACACTGCAGCCACTATAAAGGGGGCTTCCCAAGAGCACCCACAGGCGTGTGGGAGTCCAAAATGTGGGTGTCAGTTATTCATGCTTAAGTCAAACAAGTAGCTTGGCCCTGACACTTTCAGCTGGCCTTGCTTAGAAACAAGACTCCTGCAAAACAGGAAAGTTCTTTCAAATGGAAATATTCTTCATAATCTTCACCTTCCTGCTATCTCAGCTGCTACTTTTGTGGGTGTAAGAGTGTGCATCTGCCTTGACTTCTTTTTTTCTTCTTCTTTTTTTTTTTCTCGTTTCTCCTTATTTGAAGGGAGGAACACTTTGAAAACAGAGACCCCCGTAGCTTGTCATGGTGTAGGACTCTATGAAATCTTCAATTGGTCTTGAATCTATCTTTTAAAATGTGGTCTTATCAGAGAGAAAGAACAGCCTGATTGGGCCAATCTTTCAGGCTGCCATCACACTATCCCTGCAGTTTTTCAGGCACAGTGTTGGAGAAAACAGTAAATCAACAAGTCAGCTGAAAATAGATACGGCATACTCCTACTGAGCTCTAATTCTCTGTGTGACAGACATTTTGAGTAATAACTGAGGAACATCTCCACATTCCCAATCAGGAAACCTCGTCTAAAATTGTTGACTATTTGGGTGCCCAGGTTTGTTCATTGCTATGAGAGCAAAATGTACAAAATATAGCGTTGAAACAGATGGATTGATTGAGCAGGTTGAATCATTATTTCATTGTTGCTTATTTAATAAGTTGTTCTTTTGGATCATTTAATATTAAAATGTATTATGATTACAATTTCCTTGGGTACTCACAATCTTCGAGTTAAACTGATATCTCTATTGATGTTTCTAGTGTTTGTAATATAACAATCTTCCTTACTAAAGGCTGTTGACTCTAGTCTAGATTTCATTTAGGATATTGATGGTCTCAAGACATTCAAATACACTCAGAAACTGGTGTTCAAGTAGGCTTTGAGCATCATTTTCCAACTCATCATAAGCTGTATTTTTTATTCTCCGTCCACAGTATTTCCTGTAATTCAACAAAGGCCTTTATGGAAGGTTTGGAAACAGCTTAGGCAATCTTGAGGTCCATTGTTTGAGGACTTTGACCTCAATTTTTAACCTAGTGGGCCCAGTGCTATCTATCGCTACTAAATTCTATTCTCCTCCCAAACAGGAAAAAAAATTAAAGCTGAGAATTCCTTCCCTGCCTTACTACCAGATATACTTCTGTAGCAAATTGACTTGTATCCACAAAAACAGTGTAGCAAGATACTGTATGTGGTAATTGTATGCACTGTTCAAAATATTTTAAATGAACTTGTTCTTACAAAGAAATAAGTTATGAAGTTAACTTTTACGTGTGTGTGAATAATTAAACTATTGTCACTACTCTAAATTATCACCTATTGTTAACTTACATCATTAAATCTTGCTTCTTTACTAAAGAATAATGAAAAATACACTTAATTAACAGTTATTGCAAGCTTGAGGCCATTGATAACACAGTTCTCAGACTGAATTTCACAAGTGTGTTTTGTACTTGACTTGAAATTGCTGCTTTATTCTAAAGCCCTGCACAGTGATGTGGGCATAACAAATTTTGTATCACAAGAACGAACTCCCTTAGTAAATTATGTCACTACTGGTTAAGATTAGGTTGCTACAAGCAAACAGCTCAAGTGTTATTTATTTTCTTTCCAGTGCAGAGGGTGGAGTTATGGTTTGAGCCTGCTGGTTTAGTTGCTTTTAGCAAATTTATGAAAGGCTTTTGCTGTGTGCCAAATCTGACAAAATCCCACCCCCTTTGCCTCGCAGCCTCCTGTGCCAATCAATCAGGAGATTTGGGGGGCTCTGTAACCATTCCCTAAGGAAAGTGACTCTGGCTAATTTCCTTGTTGTTTCGATTACAGAGTGAGGTGATCGGGCTTTTTTCCTTGGATATTGTTAAAGAGGCTTGCCAGCCCTGTAAAGAATGTGCTGCATTCTTCAGATGAAATAAGGCCAATCAGTGGAATAATGAGGAAAGTAATATCTCCCTAGAGAGTCTGATTGGGTTTTCATCAAATCAGCCAACCTTTTCCAGTCATTTACACCAACGTTCACTCCATGCAGGGTGTTATGCTGTCTCAGATTCCTTCCTCCTTTAAAATCCCTTGTGATTATTACTGATAATTAAATAATTGGGATGAAACAAATTTATGTATATTGTATATGTTCCCCTTTTTAAAATTAATTATTTTGCTCTTATATTTTTTACATGTATATGTTGAACGAGATTCCTACCCTGGAAGCTATTCCAAAGAAGAGAGGGATATGCAAGAGCTGGAAGATTTATTCCTTTGTGACACTGAATGTCCTTTTACTTTTAATATGTGGGGTAGTCTCCCCTGAATGGAAGGCTACCTACTGCTGAGGCTACAGGCCCATGACAAGATGCCCTATTCTTGTTGTTAATTAGAGTTTGACACATTTATTTTTATTTATTCATTAATTTACCTTTCCAAGATAAACCTCTAAAATGAGCCATTTAATTTATTGGGGCCTGAAGAGAACAATAGTTACCATGATTTCCCCTTATTTCATGTTCTTTTCTCTGTCAAAAGCACAGCATTAAATGCACGAGGAACACCGAAGTGCTGAAACAGAAACATGCTCTCTCTTTCATTTGCCCAGAATTAAACTAAGAAAATGGTCATTTCAGGTTTGCCCATAGCTTATGCAGGCAGGCGGTTTCTTGCCTTACCTATGTACATCAAAAATCTGTTCTAAAAAATATAAGGATTACATTGTTAGGACAAATCCTGCCATGGAGTAAACCAGCTTGGTTCTACTGACACCAGTAGCTTGCTGACTTAATCTTTCTAAGCATTTTGCCCAGCGTGAGTCCCTTCAGGTACAGAGAAACACAGGGCAAATTATTGGCTCAATGAGGCCACTGTTCATACATCACTAACTAGCCCTTTCCTATAAATCCAGGACCTCTTGGTCATTGGATGAGAAATAAGCAGGAGTACAAAGGCTGCAGGATACTGCAGAGCTGTGCTATTTAAGTGCATTTGCAGACTAAATGTTGCAGTCAGCCTGTGGCTGGCAGCTGCCTACATGGCTATGCAGTACCTAACATAAGGGGGATATTTGTTTTCCTTCTGTGCTGGGTGGTGCTCTGGTTTGGAGCACAGACTTTAAAAGAAAGCTGGTATCCTGCCCAAGTCATCTTCCTTCTATGGCTGGGAGAAGCTTCGTTACACACAAACACATTTATGGCATCTTTGACAAGCTCCTGGACCACATCAGGCATGATCTGATTACATCACTAAAATTAATGTGGTCTTTGGATGTTTTACACAGCAATCTGGGAGGCATTTATTTCCTGCAGCTGGGGGGGGGGAACATGTTTAGCATGTGAAAGTTTTCAAAATTAACTGAGTTCCATTCACACCAGTCCTCCCACACTGCTCAGCAAATGATTCAAAGCCTTCAGCGTGATTTCATCTGTGCAGACTCTAATCCACTTACTTAATGAAATACATAATTAACATATTATAATTGCAGTAAAGATGGTTTTGACAGAAATCATTTCCCGTATCTAATACCGTGGTAATTTAATCTGTTCCCCACTCCCTAACACGACCCTCCGTGATTAAGTTTCATAAGAATTTTTTTGATTGATTGATTCATCTGACGTGCCTGGGCCCTGCTAAAGGAGTGTCTGTCAGTTTACAGAGCTACGTGATGATGTGGCAGATGGTTGTGGAGAGGCTCTTTGCGCTGTCTCCCTGTGTGGTCTTTTTTTTCTCTTTTTTTCCCCTAAATGCCCTGATAATCCAAATGCAGCAACCCTGATCCACTAAATCGCTACATGTTTTTATGTGCTGTCTTTTAGTTGTGTGTATAGTTATTAAACCAGGGAAGGCAGGATGTGTTGAACTAGGAGGTCTAAATCCTAATGCTGTCATTCACTTCCACAATAAAACAACCCACACAGATACTTTTTATTTGATTTTTCTTTCTGTTTGTTTTCAACAAAATCTCTCTAGTCTGTCATTCACTCTCAGGCAGTTACTTGAGTTAAAAGGGCCGGTAAGCCAAGTTATACAGACCTTCTCAGCTAAATATCACTTGTTACCTGCAGGAATATATGGGGAACATTATCAAGCACTGGCTTTTCAAGTCAGACTTGAACGGCTGCTCTCTTGATATGGGTCATGACTCATGAGATAATATCCAACAAAAGGTCTGTGGCAAATTATTGCTTCCTTTTCATAGGCTGAAATCCTTTTTTTTTTTTTTTTTTTTTGTTACTCCTGTCAGTCTCCAGGAAACAGTCCCAGTGACATTGTGAAAAAAACCAGATCCCAAAATGGAAGGATGCTGGATGTTTTCTACCTAGACAAATCAAACCATTTGGCAAAATAAAGCATCCTCCTCTCACATTCATTCCTGCCCCTTACACCACCCTGTGCTCTAATATACCTTTTTCTATCTCTGGTTTGCTTCTTTTATTGTAGGAGTTCAACAAATACTGGTCATCCCTGTTTTGCATTTTCCTCTCGGACAGAGGCCTGCATGCAGCTAGCCAGTTCCCTGGCAGATCTGGTAAAAAGCAAGTAACTGTCTGTTTGGGACAGATGACAGAAAGACAAAGATTTCATGGAATGATAGGATGGTTTGGGTTGGAAGGGACCTTAAAGCTCATCCAGTTCCAACCCCCTGCCATGGGCAGGGACACCTTCCGCTAGAGCAAGTTGCTCAAAGCCCTGTCCAGCCTGGCCTTGATTTGCCACTGTCAAGGCAGCCAGTCACTGTCAGAGCTGAGATTAGAGCTGATTGCTCTAATTAGGTGCTCAGCTTGCTAAAACAGACCATCTTGCTACAGGCTTGGGTATTGGTGCATGCAAATTTTGTTATCCACAAGTAGGAGGTTCAAGTCTATCTCAGGAGATGAGACAGCACCACAGTGAGATAATGGCAGTGGAAGCTCAAGTTTCTCTTCATAGAACAAGGTGCACCAGCACTGCCATCCAAGCTGTGGGGCAATCATTTAGGGTCACATTTTGGTTTGCAGTGATATCAGTTTTGACACCGTTTGGTGCCAGGCAGTGTGGCACTAGGAGCAGCACTGCAGGTCAATTCCCGGTCTAGCAGTGTGTGGGATGCTGAAATTATTGGTTTATGGCTTGTAAGAGCTGAGATACACTGCAGGCACAGAGACTGTGGTCAGCTTCTGTGTGCTGTCATGCCCCAGCTGCTGGAAATGTTTTGAGTAGCAGTCCCTTGGCTCTGTTGGTCAAAAGGTGGATAAAGGTGGTGAAGTTGTGAACAGTGAGCAAATCCTCCCTTCCTGTCAGCCTGAGTCTTAATTTTCTGCTTTCCCATAACTGCAAATAGTCTCAAAGGGTCTGGTGGACAATGTTGCTTATGTGTCACAAGGCAGAGACCTTGGTCTTAAAAAAAATTGCTGGACACAGTTGCAAATTGCAGCATTCATTCTGGTTTACACCTGGAATGTCCAAGTGAGTGTATTCACTGCCAAGGAGGGTAGAGACAGTAGAAAATAACAGAAGATAATTTACTGCCTGTCTTTGCTTTGTTTGTTGTTGCACTTGACAATAAGTCAAAGGTGACTCAGGCTTCAGCCTCTGTGATGGTCATAATGCACCAAAGGGACTAGAGGTAGAGCTGACCCACGTGTCCCACTGCCCCACATCCTTCTGAACATTAGATCTTGGGCAAGTGCTTCTGACAGAAACCTCTGTCCACAAAAGACTCGGTTATCTTCCTAGTAGGAGGATATATGAATCATTTTTGATGATGTGAAGTTGCATTTAATTGTGTTTTCTTCCATAAACTGAGTACCAGTGTTTGACAATGTACTAGGTTTGTGGGGTTTTGTTAGATGATGTGAAACGCAGTGTATTCACTCATTTCAGTGGTATTTTTAATGCTAATAGGGATTTTGGTGCCTAATTTTTGTTGATGAGTTGATGCATTAATCATGGTTTATTCGTCTACCAGTTCTCACTGACCAATATAGTACTGGTGTGTTTGCATAAAAAACTTATACCAAGATTATCCTATACTAAGTAAAGGCTTTCTGTAGTGCACCTAAGTCTGCCTCCTCTCCCACTGTCAATTTTAAGTGCACTGATCAACAAAAGCTCTGCTTTTCCAATGGATTGTGAAACACTTACCTGGGAACAGCTTGAGCACAGAATGTGAGATGAATTAAAAGGCTTTTACGTAAAAGAAAACCAGAGATTCTGAAAAAAAAAAAAAATCAGTACAAATGGTCAGTTTGCTAATACACTGGCAAAAAAACCACAAGCGTGAATGATATATCCACCTACCCCAGCCCCATAGCCAAACCTATACTGAGTTCAAGTAGGCCACGCAAAATGGTGCACACCAGCTCCTACATCCCAGTCAGTGAACTCATTGAACTTGACTGAAATTCCTGTCGGAGCATTTTCTTTTTCCTATGAGTGTGAAGGGAGGGGGAGGCTCCTTTGTGAGTGGCAAGTGTACATGAACACCACCACATCAACTGCCAATATGTTATGAGGCCTTGGTAACAATCTGGAGTCTCTGGGGAGCTCTGCTGCAGTTCAAGTGAGTATCAGACAGAGAGAAAACAATTTCTGGTGCCAATAATGCAGCACAGATGAAAAATGTTTTAATATTTGAAGCTGCTTTATGGCAGAAGCAATGACAGTGATGGAGTCAATGTCAGCTTTTTTCCTTTAAATGTCATCTTTCGTCTATGAGTTTTTTCTGCTCTGGAGGCATGCAAGCCTGATGCTGACTGTTTGCAACCATTGATCATTGATTTTATTCTAAATGGAAAGCTTGCCAGAAGACTAGAAATTCTGGAATTTATTAGGATTTCTTTAAGAGCCACTTTAGCTCAACAGTTCTCATTACTGTCTTTACAATGTTACTTATTTTTCTTTTTATGTCATATGATTTGTAAAGGGTTAGTACTCAGAGAACAATATATGATTAAACCATTGTGCATGCTGGAGCTGCAAGCTTAGAGGGAAGAAAAGGATTCTAAGGAAGGCTAAGCACATATCTGAGTGTTAAACAACTAATGTCTCTTCAGAACCAAAAGCTCTATTTTGAAAACTGTGGACATGATTTTTATTAAACAGCAGTTTTGATTAAATAAGGTCACTCTTAAATTAATAACTCTTAAATACATAAATAAAAAGGCTAAACCATCTTTATATTCTGACATTTAAACATAAACAACGTACTGTATGCACCAAATGTCAGAATATAATGAAAGTTTGTCCGGTTAAACTAGTACTACTGATGGGCAAAAATGTCTTGGACTCTAATAGCTCTTCAATGTATTTATTTACAGTGACACTATTCTGAACATGCCAACCAGGAGTGGTTTAAGGCTTTACTACATATTAACATTTAACATATTTGTGTGCTTATGTACAGGTGATTATTTTTCATTTGGTTAAAAAAATCCATTTATGATTATACAGTAGGCTAAATGTTTTCAGTTTGTGATATGTTTCCATTGGCACAAGACTAGTTCAAACAGGTATGTTAGCTCTTGGCTGACATGCCTGACATTCAAGCTTTATTACGGAGCAGTGTACCCAGGGAACGTGAATTATAGTGAGTATCAGCCTTGGCCTGCTGAAAGCATCATTCAGCCTAGTTGATTATAGAATTTACTCTGGAGTTTGGGTCTGAAGATCCATCTACTGAAGTAATGCTGTTTATTTGTTCAACCACAAATATGTTGCAGACCAGACAAAGGGAAAATCACAGTGGGAAACTGACTGGTGGAATAGCAATGACCAGCGAAAAGCAAAATCTTGCAGCATAAAGAGCCAGTAGTAAAGTTTATTACCACTGTTTAGATAAAACTAATTCTGGCAAACCCTTTAAGTGCAGCACTTGAAATGTAAAAGAAAACTTTCTGGAAAATAAAATTGCCATCTGCAATGTTATCTTAGATTCTCTAAGTGGAGTTTCTGGTGTGGTGCGGTCTACTGTACCGCATTGATCAAGTTGCTTTTAATGTTTATAGTAATGAAATGTCTTGATTTGCAATGCCACACATAATACAACAGTTGCGTTGCAACTGGGGTGGAGGGACAGAAGAATATTGTTTGCTTGCATCAATGCTGTCTATTCTGCCCAGGCCATATCCCCGCATGCTCATTCTCAGGCTTGTAACAGGTGTGTTTCTGTGTCGGCAGCGGTGAAGCTCAGGTAATAAAAATGGCATATTTTCTCTTTACTGCTGGATAACCTACGTTTACTTCTACATAGATTGCCACCAAAAGGGCTTGTTTAGAGTTGTTCTCCATCCAATGATCTGTTATTTCTGGCAAGGTTTTAAGCATTCTCTGACAAGATCAGACTCTTTGGCTAAGAGCAATGATTGGGACGTACTGGATACTATCCAGCAGCCGTTTCTTGTGAGTACCATTTAAAAGTCTCTGCTACTAGGAATATCTATATCCATAAAGTACAACACCATTTCCATGAACCATTTGTGCGCTTCTGGAAGGTGAATCTTCAGAGATGTTCCATCAAGTCCCCTTACAGCTTAAAATCTTAATGAACATTTGCAAAATAACCATGAATTTGACCTAATAGGAACAGCTGAAAGCTCATCTGACAGTTTTGGTATCTGTTTGTGAACCAGAGAATCCTAAAAATAATATTTAAATATGAAGTTATGCTCCCATGGCATAGAGATCCTCCTTATCATTATTAATTTGTATTGTAGCAGAATCTAGGGGCTGTTTTGGATTTAAGGGTCCCATTGTGTTAGTGCTACACATATATATTACAGATATTTCTTGCATTTAGGGAACTTATTTCCAAAAGAAAAAGTGGATTGCTGGTAAGTGGCAATGGCAAGCATGTTGGGAACAGTGACATTGAAAAGAATTTTGGGGGAACCCTGAAATTTTCTAGGGAAAGTAATTTCAGCTGAAAATCACTGAGTAGCTCTAGTAAGGATGTTATTCCCTTCACACTAGGAATTAGTGACTGTAGCATTCCTGTGCTCAGCAACCCACAACTTTGTGAATTTATCCGTTTTTCTTTACAAATATCCACCTACCATCAGTGAAATAAGTCAGTTTCTTCACCGTGAGCATCTTAGTCCTGCCAATCCGTATTCAGAGGAGCCCTAAGGAAACTATCAAGACTATTCTGAGAGTAAATTACCCATGCAGGAAATGATTACAGGATCCTGGACCTGCTCAAGAACCTCAGGTAGATCAACATAGATCCTCAGGTAGATCAACACATGTCAATATTTGACAAGTTTGATAGTATGTTCAATGTGCTGATGCCCCCAGGACCATTCCTTAAAACCCTTTGAGCTGAGAGACTGAAGAGCAGAGGCTGCATTTTGAAGTCAGGGAGTGAAACGGTCACTAGTGACTTCCAGTAGGATACCATCAAGCCCCCATTACCTTTCTGAGTGACCACATTAGCAGAAATAGAGGGCAGAAGATAAGGGTATGTGGACATGTTTGCTCCATGAGGTCAGTCAGGATGCTGGTACCATGCCCTACATCATCTTTCTCATCTTCCAGACAACGAAGATATGGGGGTGTTGCCCAGCTTTTCACTTCTAATGACACCACGCTGGGACACAGCTTGTGATCACCCTGTCACAGTTCGCACCTGTGTGACTAAAGAGAAAAGTTCAACTGCCAAGATATTAGATCTGGAACTCCTCATTAAAAAAATGAAAAAAAAAAAAAGAGAGAGAAAAGAGCTATTACACATTACATCTTTAATAAATGGCCTATATATTATGACATAATTTAATTTAATACTCAGCATGTATTATAGCCACCGTACGTTTTACATTTATAGATTTTACAGTTTTGCTTCTATAAGACAACTACAATCTGTACCCTTTCCAGATAATTCTAATAAAATGCTTCCATTCGCATTTACAAAGTAAACTAAGGGTAGAGGCAACTGAATTCTGACTCCAGTTTATAGCTTCACAGGCTGCCGAGATTGTCTAGGTTTAGCATCCCCTGACTAAGGCGTCTTATGGGGTTGGGTCCTGCAGGAGACCTGCCAAGTAGGGGCCTTGTTCACTGCTTGGTGATCCAAGGGATTGCAGCTGAGGGATCATGTTTGTGGGGATGGTTGAAGAGATATTGAGAAAATGAAAGGTGTTGAAAGTAAATATTCATTTAGGCTGACCTGGTAAAAAGAGAGTACCAGACCTGAATATGATAGGACTCGTTGGAAAACGGGAAAGGAAATCAGCTGTAAGAGATACAGATTGAGTGAGCAGGATGCAGCAGAATGAAGCTTTGTAACTTAAATGACAGGTTCAAAAAGCATGTGTATATCTGAGAAAATGCAAAACAAGGTGAGAGAACAACAGACGTTATAATGGGATTCATTTTCCTATTGTGTTGTAATGTATTTATTCAAAAGCTGTTTGTATGCAGAAGTCCTGGTAGAAGCAATGCTTATTTGATTTTTTAAAACATAAAACCAAAGATCCTCAACGACTCGGAAAAGTTAACAAAGTCCTTTCTCATTCCAAAATCCTCAAACTTAAAACAACCTTGTGTCAATAAAAGCAAGTTTCTCATTTAACAGAAATGAAACAGGATTTTTGATGGACTTTGTCTGTTTATTACTTGACAAATAAATTTCCCATATCTGTACAAACCAGTTAAAAATGAACTACTGTCTCCTTTTGATACCATGTTTGTTTAAGCTTTCCCCAACCTGTATATAAACTTGCATTGTAAGAGTTTGAGGAGAGGCCAACAGGAAGGAATTGTGTTTCTGTGGAAATCCTTACTCTGGAACTCACATTCATAATGACTACACTGGAGAGGAGTCATTCCTGATCTTCAGTCAACCCCAAGTGCAACAAAAAGAAATTTTTATTGAGCTTATAGTCCTTCTTACACAGTAATTAAAAATACTCTAAAGAACTCACATTGTTTTGGAGGTGCAGCTTGGTCAAATATATTCATGATCCCTTCCTAAATTTTTTTGATTTTATGAGGGGTTTTTTTTTTGAGGAGAGAAAATGCTACATCTGCATGTGTCAGAGGTGACCAGTCCTTGCAGCAGCACTGCCACTGCGGTTCCAACGAAGCAAATGTGCATGTGAGTTTCTATTTGCATATACAATAAAAATATGTCTGTTCCACATCCACATGGCAGCCCAAGTATATCTGACAACCTGATTTTTGATGCCTTACAATGTGGTCCCAGGTCTAATAACCTTCTTCTGCAGATGCTGGCTTTGGATGGTTTTAATCACAAATCACTCCTTATCTATTTACCAATCATATTCACTAACTGGATTGCTTGTGAAGACCTCTTATTGTAATTAGCATGCTTCAGCTGAAGAGTAAACAAATATTCTAACAAACTACTACGGCATAAGTTGATTTTCTGTTCTCAATCACTACCATTGTGGATACGGCAAATTTTGAATTAAACATCTCTCCAAGATTTAATGATCTCAGTCAAGAACATTTTAATTGAATTAAGGGATTGAAACTTTTATTTTTTGACAGAGAATGAATAAATCAAAGAAAGGTGAACCTGGTTCAATGAAAAACTTCATCCAGAGAAACAGTCTGGGAAATAATTAAAATTACATTGACCAACTATGCTCAAAAGGACAAGTAAATATTTTGTCAAGAGATACTAAACCATAATGTACTACACTAAATTCAAACTATTGGAATAGGAAGATGTGCATTCTCCTATGTAACAATAGCTCTCTGATGAAGTTAGGTCCTGTCTTTCACTAGCACCAGACCTCTGTTCTGTCATGCCAGTGTTGAGCTGACAGATGTGAACGCTGAGGTATTTCAGGAGCTACATTAGCAGCATTTTGGGAGGTCTAGGTATTCTGGGGGATCTGGCCGATATGACCAGTATACTGAGTTGGTGGGCTACAGTTTGCTGTCTCTCCTACTGGTTAATCATCCACAATTACTGAAGCCGCAGTATACTACATTTACTATCACCTTTTGCTTTACTATCAGAATAAATAGAACTGGACATCAATCCAGGGCAACAGATTTGTGGATATAAAAACTGTATGACTAACATACCTAGATCACCCAAATAGCATCTATCTGGCTCCTTTATTTTAAATTTATACCATGTTTTGAAACACACATTCACACACATGCATTTCTGGATATGTAATCAGTCATATTACCTGTGAAGTAGGTTTTGTGTAGTGAATAGATTTTGAAGAAATATAAGTTTACTGAAAATATCTATGTGACATCTGTAAAAAATTTCAAGGTTAAAGTGGCTCAAGGATGCAATCTGCAGAAGCTCACTCATATGCTAGACAATAGCTCTTTTCATATTCTTTAAACCACTGCACACAACTCTCCTAATCTTAACAGTACTCTGGAGAGTGCGGAATGGCCAAAACATGAAACAGAATAAACCAAATATACAGGAAACTGTTGCATTTGCATTGCAAAACATTGGCTTGGATTTGAAAATAATGGAATGACAGTTTGTCCTCTAAACAGTGTCCAACCTCCTTAACCTTTAAGTGTCATCTGCCTAGGCAGACCTCAGTGCTTGTTTTTACAGATGAAAATTTGGCCCATAGGACTTAGAATACATCAGATAACTGCACTTGTTCCCAAATTTGTAGATTAAAAAACACCCTAAACCAAAATAAAAGAAGTCTGATTTAGAAATGTTTTTATTCTGCTACATTGAAATGTGAATGATAGAGGAAGGGAGAGAAAAAAAGAGTATAACCTGGGGGGGAACAGAAGGCTAACAAAGATGAGCACTTCCCTGAAGCATGCTGTGGAAATCTTTTGCTGGTCATGTCTTGGTGGAGGTAAATGGGAGAATGTTCTTCCAAACTCCATTCACGTTTATCTTAGCTCTATGGAGATCAGTGGTCAGATCTATAGATCCTGCAGAATACGTGAGAACTTTCATATCTCCTTATCTTTTCCTGGCCTGTCTTCTCTTCTGCCAGGAAAGCATCCAGCTATGTGATAACTGCTTGTGGACATCCACCTTTCAGAATGAATGATGCCTGAGAAGAGCAGAATTCTTAATTTTTCCTCATTTTAGCAAGAGGAATCCTCTTTTTTTTTTTTTTTTTTTTTAATAGTTCTCCTTACTATGACTCCACTTACAGGTCAGATTTAATTTCTGATGCTTATTGTCTCAGCCTCTTTTAAGTCCAAGATTTAATTTTAATCCTTGCAGCTAAATCTCCTTGCCATGCTACCACAGTTTTATGTCACAAGGGCTGCAAGCTCCTCTGTAGCCCATTTAACCCCCTTCACCCTCCAAGAAATCAAATGACACCAAAAGGAAGGTCTAAACAGGGGTTTCAAGATGTCATGTCATAAAAAATGTCAATTTGAGTTTGTAAAATGACAGTATAGTGAAAGGAGGGGTTGTTCTCATGGTATTTGTCCAAGCTTTTTGAAATGGTCAGCATTGCCCATAGAAATGATTTTGTATCTTCATGGTGGGAAGATGTCTTTGTTCTCTTGATAAGATTTGTGAACACTAATGAAAAATTCAGCTTTCTCTCCCAGAACTGGTTTCACTGGCTTTGATTTCCCTCCTCATAGGATGGAAGGAAAATTACAACAGGAAACAGAGACAATAATATTAAGTGTACAAAGAAAAAAATGTTATAAATATTTTGGTTGAAACAGCAGAGACATTAAAGATAAAAGTTAAATGGAAATAAAGGCAGTCAGATGGTTATTATATGTTGCTATAAAATTCAAGAGCTGTTAGAAAAGGTAGATCAGAATTTGCTTTTAAAAAAATGACAGGCCTGTAAGAAAGCAATATTTTTGATTGATAGAGATTTTAATTGCTCTGATATTTATTGGAATGACAGCTATTAGGAACTGAAGCAGTGATAAGGGATTCTCTGAAGCTTGAGGGTATTTGGATAAACACCTCAAATTTGAATGCCTATCAGAAACTTATTAAAATTATTAAAACCTTGAATTTTTCATTTGGGCTCAAAGTCTTTGAGAAAAGGCTTGCTTGGAGAATTCCTTATGAAATGCTATAGATTCTGTTAGCGCCGACTTTTTCTTTCTCTCCTCTTGAGAAGTATGTGCAAGCTAGAACAGGCAGGAACTGCTGACATGTATATCTGCAGACATTATAGTGTTAAGGACAAAATTCATGTGGGTAAAACATGTTCCAGAAAAATGTGTAGCCTTGGAATTAACAAATGGTGTTACTTCCCCTAGCAATTCAGGTTTTATTTTTAAGAGATCTAATCTGCACATGTGCTATTTTCCATCTATGGCAACTCTAGTTTTCAGAAAGTTAATTACTTGCTTTGGATATGTAATTGGAAAATTTAGTCCTGAATTATTAACAGTTCTGTTATGGATTCCTGACTTTTCTGTGGTCCAAAATGATTTTCAGAACTGCTGAGCATTGGCAAGCTAAACTAAAGAAATGTCTGTTTCAGAGACTGGGGTATGTGAATGTCCCAAGTGTGGTCATCACATTACAGTTTTGCAGATCTATGTGTCTTTTATTATCCTACCAAAATGAAAAACGAATGGCAAAGTTAATAAAATACCGATTCATTATCTTTCATGCATATTTCCTCTTTTTTAATGTTTTATTTAATAATTTCCACATTAAAAAGCAAGAGAGTAGAACTCTAGTACTGTTTAACCTTGTGACACTGGTCATATGAAGGTAGGATTTTTCTTTCTTTCTCTCCCCCTGCAAATGCCATCCCAGTTATGGGACAGTCATGACCATTTGTTATCATTAACTGAACCAGTTCCGTGGGAGATGCGCTAATAAAATGTCTAAGTTATACATTGATTAAGTGCATATGTTATATACTGATGGTTGGATATAAAGTCTAAGTACAGGTACAATTGTCGAGAAACATTTATATAGGTGCTTTTGAATTAGTGGGATAGTGTAACTTGAATTGTTGCTTCCAAGAGTACTGAAAAAGGATGATGTGAAGAAGCTGTATCTGGAGTGATACAGTCTAGGACTGGATCAGATCACAAATGAAATACAACTGTGCAACAACAGCACCCTGCTGTTTTGTGGAAGTTTACATGGCTAAGGATTTTTGAGATGTGGTGAAATCCTCAGGAGTGGATCCTTCCAGTGTATGTATGGGTCGTGAATCGACAGTACCCTAAACTGCCACAGAAAAAAGAAAGTGTAAGAATCAAGGAAGTAGGACAGGCAGCTGTTGCATGAGTTTTGGAAGGAAATGGAGATTTTTGGGGAAAGAAAGGGATGCCCTGTATTCTAGGTATACATAGAAGCGTGATAGAATTAGCTGAGAGGTCCTGAGAAGAGTTAGGTTGAAAAAGTAAGCATTGACAAAAAGGCAGATTCCAGAGACTTTCAAATATTCATATCTGCTTTGGGGATGTTATTTGCAACATGTTTTAATTCTTTTGCATGTTGTTTTCTTTTTGCAAATTTTTATCCAGTCAGCTCTCCTCTCTACTGTACCCCTTGATTATTTCTCTGTATCTTTTCCTCATTCCCAATCTTTTATTCTTCCTGTCCTCTTACATTTAGTCTCTTCCTGTGGCACTCAATTCATTAATGCTTGCAGTGAAATGCTTCCGAAATGCTGCAGTAGAATAGGAGAGTATGTCTACAAAACACTGTTTGTGGTACAGAGCAGATTTCACCCAATGTATTGCATACATATTACACTATTTCAGTCTCCTCGATATCTGGGAAATTTTGTCATTTGAATTTTAATGCTAAACTCAGAACTGTAGCATGCACCACAAGGATATATCAGCCAATAATTAAGAATGAGAAAAAAAACTACAGTGGAGAGTCAATAATCTAAATGCTTCTGTATATCACAGATCCTCTGGATTGTTAGCAAATTTCTCTCTGATAGCAAAATGTTTTCTTTTCCACTGGTAATATTACATGACATAACCCTTGGCACTTGAGGAGAATATGTATATTTATTTTTTTTCCAGATGGATTAGTTCAGGTAAGAAGATTTGATTTAAATATTTAACAGATTGTCCATAAATCTGACATTCATGGGAAGCTACTAATTCTGAAGCAATCATAAACACTTCACAAATGCAGAGACTTCAGTTAGTGTGTAACTCACCGAAGAGTAGAAAGTAAGATGGTTGCTTCTGACAAATCTTTCATTGATGGGTGTTTAACCATCAAAAGATGAACAAAGAGTCAGCATGTTTCATAAAATACTCTCCTTATTTATTTTAATTCTTCTGGAAAAGTATTTGACATCTTTTTAGATTATTTCTTGGATTTATTTTTTGTTGCAATCAATCTTTATTCAACAAAATGTTCTTACCAAAACATTTTTAATAATGAAACAATTACAGCAGTAAATTTACATAACCAATGAGTTCTTTCATTGTTTCTTTTTACTACAGTTTTCATTGTTTCTTTTTACTACAGTATTCTTCTCTATTTCAGAGTAACATCTGCTAGTCAGTGTGGACCAAAGAAGATAGTTTAGTTGAAACTGATTGAATTTCTTCATTAAAACTTAAAGTTGAAACAGTTTATTGGATAATTCTTCATAATTGCAGTGACTCTGTAGTTCTGGGTTAAAGCACTGCACTAGTTAGACTGTTCGATCAAAAATTCCACGCCAGCTTTGGAGAAGTAAAAATCAGGCTGTCTGCACAATATTCATCATTCTTGCCACCCACAAATGTGGTGTGTCCCTTAATTTTTCAGGCCTATGTTACCATTTTTGAAGGAACAGTGAGCACTTAATATCAAATGTTTTTGAGAGAATGAACCTCCATGGTAATACTTGCTGTGTCCACTGGGATACTCCTGTTTATTAGGGTAAATCAATGACCAGCCCAAAGATAAGCTAGATTTTGTTCTGAGATTTAACTGCAGAGAACAGGGCATGGGTGCTCTCACCAGTGCCCATCTCTGGGGCTGTTGTGCAGGCTGGCCACTGTGCTTGCACTGGGACTGGTGTCCAAATCACTGCAGTGAATTATAGGTAGCCACCAGGGTTCTCTGGAAAGTGTAGAAAACACCATGTTGGGCCACATAAACATGACCCCCAATGAAGGCCTAAATAAGGCTGCCTTACTGTGTGTGTGTACCTTCAGCTGTGATGTCTATTCAGATGGGTGGATTCAACAATTTTGGTATTGCTTTTCTGCACTGTTTGGGGATCTAACCTCTTCTAGTCTCCTTCCAAAATGAGTGTCATTTGTTTGTGATGCCAACAAGATTAAACAAGCTTTGTAACAAGCTGCACATTCAAGTGTTATGTTCAGTGGTGCTCAGCAGCTTTCCCAACTCCTATTTCAAATGTACTAAATGACTACAGTAGGTTTTCCCCAAATTTTCTCATCTTTATTCTAATCAGAAGACCTGAAAGAAGGCTGGTCGTTCGCATGTATGGACTGCCCCACATATTTTACAGCTGTCAGGATAAATTCCTGTTCATATTCTTTTAAATAGTTTTAACTCCAATTCTTCTATTGAAGTGACTAGCAGCTTCCTTCTTGTTGTCCAAAATAGTGGCATTTTGAAATAATCCAGATATGTGGGTGCAACTAATGAGGAGAGTAAACCAGAAGAGGCAAACTTCAGAGCAAGATTAAAAATATACTATGGAAATAACCTGTCTAGGTTTTGACAGGTGAAATTTGAAGACAAATGATTTGTCTTTCAAGCAAAGGCATTTTTAAAAGAAAATTTAAATTTAATGCAGGAGGAAGAATTGTGCTGATCTGAAAGGAGGATTAACTGATATGATCTTGATTGTAGGGTCATTATACTGTTACCTTGGAAAAAATAAAACAAACAAAAAATGTTAAGAAGAGGTCAGGGCAGTGGCTTTTAGCAGCTTAGCCCATGGAGGTAAAAAATGTAACACAGAGAACTGCAGAATGTAGGAATTGCCTGGTCATGGGAGATTTATGGGCTTTGTGGGGAACAGAGGGCCATGTTGTGTTTCCACCACAGTCCTGCCATCCACAGGCCTGGGAAAGGGAGAGCAGCCAGAAAGCAGCATTCCCCAAAAATGTTTCCTGAAACAAGGGCTGCAGTGAAAACTATCTGGTCTCTGGTTTGACTTAGCAATCAGGTCGTGCTGGAGCTGTGACATTCCAGTCACTTCTGTAGCAAAAATCTACGTACAGAGGAAAAAAAAAGGAAGTGTTGCTGGATTGATAAAATGTGCTCATCACATAATCTTGTAGCACTGCTCCGACAGAAAAATGTATAACAATATGTGCAATTTATTGATAAATGTCAGCCTAAATAGTCTGCAAGAGAAGAGGGGGAGAAGAAAGCTATACATTTCCCACAAGCACCCCCTCAGGCAACAGCTTGAGCAAATACAATACATGCAATGCAATAAACTAAGATTATGGGACTTCACTGCAGACAAGTGTGGCCTTCACCGTAGGCTAAGTAGGCAGTCACCTCAGCACTATATTTAAAGGGGTACTGGAATAACAGAGATAACATGGTCATTCTCCAGTACTCCAGTTCAGACCAACTCTTCAATGGCTGTTTCAATAACACTTGTCTTTTTGTCTGATAGGATCTTTCTGTCATTTTTATGTAGAACCTCAGGACTTGCACATCTTTGCTGTTGCTCACTTGCCTGATTTTCGTCAATGCGGGTGTGAGCATTAGTGTGAGCTTGATTTACAGCAGAGGTGCTTCCTCTACTTCCAAGCCCCTTCAGGCTGTGGTTGACTGTTCTGGAATCTCCTCATGGGGCTTGATCCCATGCAGGCACAGAGTTGACTGCAGCCCCACACACCCAAACCCAAGATGTGTGCATGGGCTCATGGAGACCTCCATTAGAGTCAGGGTGGACCATTTTCAGTATAAGGGTGGTGAGACACTGGCACAGGTTGCCCAGAGAAGCTGTGGCTGCCCTGTCCCTGGCAGGGTTCAAGACTAGGTTGGATGGGGCTTGGAGCAACCTGCTCTAGTGGAAGATGTCCCTGCCCGTAGCAGGGGGCTGGAACTGAATGAGCTTTAAGGTCCCTTCCAACTCAAACCATTCTTTGATTCTGTGATTTTGTCACAATATTGCAGATGAAAGAGATTCACTACAGGGAATAGAACATTGAGAAATCTTTCTGTCTTTCAGCAACATACGACAGAAGATGGGCTGAGGGAGTTTTCATACAAACAAAACAGCTGCTGTCTGATGGTATAAATACCATTTTCATGGTGGGGATGACCGGGTTTATGTTATTATCTTGGACCAGTAAGAAACAAAGTGACCGCAATCAGACTCGCCTTCCTGCAGGAAAACATAATTTTAAGGTGACAAAATGATGACATCTGGCCTGAATAGCAATTTGAAGAGGATACTCTAAGCTTACATTGTCAGACCTCCACTGAAACAGAGACTTTCTTACTGGTGACACACATAAGCAGCCAAATAGTAAACAAACCTTTTCCCCTTTGTACATGAGAATTCTTGCCTTGCAAGTGAAAGACTATTCTAAAAACTGCATGAAATAGAGGCACCTCGAAGAGTTAAAAAAGCATGCAGTTATTGGTATTTATAAAGCAGCTTAGATTTGGAAAATATCTAAATGAGAATGTTTAGTCTTCATTAATCTTAACATTTTGTTTTCAAATAAATAGTCATACCTGTGCATATGAGATTTGGGTTACTTCATAATAAGACAGGCAATAAATCCCTAAAATAAAAAAATAAAATATAAATAGGTTGTTCTTCCATACTACCAGAACCTAAGGAGACTTTATCCACGTAGGCTTGCTAAAATACATGTAAGCTGAGGTACTTGTTTTTGATACTAAGCTGAGTACCCAGAGAAGCATAAATCACTTTTTTCCTCTTTACTGCTGTTTTCTTCAGTCTGTTTTCCCATAATGCCTCCGCAGAAGCTGACAGTTGGATGCGGCACAAGACCCTGCTGGACAACTGTCAGGTTTGTTGAAGGATATTAAAGAGAACTTGATCATGTGTCAGCTCTCTTCAAAATACACTCACATTGGAAAAGTGATATATCTGTCAAGGCAAGGACTTCAGCATTTGGCAGAACAGGCCATTTTCACAAACAAAACTGTCCAATTACATTAGGGGGCATGAACTTCAGGTGTGTATGCCAGGGACAGAAAGATCTGCAGCCACACATCACACAGACTGTCTCCTTAAGCCATATGGTTTGATGTGGGCTGCATCTCAAGCATAGTTTCTTTATGCTTCATAGATTAGGAATTAATTTAAAATTATCAGAAACATAA
The DNA here is from genome assembly GCF_000696875.1 of Nestor notabilis. Taxonomy (NCBI): domain Eukaryota; kingdom Metazoa; phylum Chordata; class Aves; order Psittaciformes; family Psittacidae; genus Nestor; species Nestor notabilis. The sequence goes on along the minus strand of NW_009942430.1, from coordinate 43,175 downwards.
ATTGCTGCTTTGAACTTCTACATGAACTTTTTTTTTTTTATATGTATTTCACTGAAGGCTGCCAAGAATTCATTTTAGGAGAGAGAGAGAGAGAGTGGAAAATTTATCAAGTTTGATTAGATGATTAAGAACTAAGCTACAGAACAGAAATGCCTCTTTCTTGTTTTGTTTTTTAAATGCTTTTAGGAAGACTAGTGTGAGTTTTGATTAAACAGCATCATTGGTTAGGAAACAAATTGTGCCTGAGAGAATAACAGCAAAGCCTTTTTCTTGGAAATATGTTATAGTTGAGTTTAGGTCTTTCTTGGCTCACACAAAAATGCAGACATTTGGTGGGAGTGAGCTTTCAAGTTAAAACTGCTTGTATCACACACAATATCCTGTGTGTGGGGAACTGTTATATCTAAGTTCAAGAAAACCATCAAGATTCAGTGATGAGGATGGAAACTGTCTTGATCACATTGTTTATGCCAAAATGCTCATTTTTGTGTACAAGAAATTGCAGACTTCATCTGTGCTTGGAGGTAAAACACTGTAGTAGAGTACAGTTAGAATTAGTCTTTGACAGGCATAGTTTACGAAGGATGAGCTCAGTTTTGGAGTAGTATCAGGAGTTCCTAAGGTGAATTTAGCTTTTTCAGGTTGCTTACAATTCTCTTAAACAACTGTAAACATTTACACAACCTTTTCATATAAATAATGCTAAGATTTCAGAATGGAAATGTGAAAAACGTGACATTAAGACAATTTCTTACTCCAACTAAACATCTGGGCTAAATTTGATGCTGACTTCTACCTTGTGCAATCCCACCAAAGGCTGTTCATTAAAATGACAGCTCTCAATATTTTTTTTTCCTTTTCTTTCTCAATTCTCAGAAGCAAAATCCTATTTTGATTAGCGAACTGATTTATTTCGAATGAAAAGAGCAATTCTTCTTTCTTGTCTGGGATAGAGAATTCCACATGCATGTTCTCAGTTCCAGGAGAACAAGGTACATCTTTGCCTCCTGGTTACTCTCTGCTTCCTTAGCCAAGTCCACACTCAGGAGCAGGAAAACTGATAGATAATTATAGTTCTTTGTGTTGTCAAATAAGGAAATATATGTGTACATACATGGGCACACACACACATATGTGTTTATGCATCTACATGCACCTATGGCAGGGGGATAGGAGCTAGGTGATCTTTAAGGTGCCCTTCCAACCCAAACTGTCACATGATTTTCTGTGATTCTATGTTCTCCCAGCTTGCTTCAATTTTCTCACAGGTAGGTCTTTCTCTATTAGGAAAAATGTCCTTTTATTTCACTTTGCCTTCTCTTGCAAACAAGATGTATTTTTATAGCAAGGTAATACACAGCTACAAAGCTGTCTGCTTTTAAGTCTTTGTGGAGACAAGTCTCAGGCAGGTTTTCCATAAGTCATTTGGGTAAGATTGACAATGTGCCTCTAACACCTGAGGGATTGGGTTTACCAGCTACCTTGTGGTAACTACTAGAGGTTGTGAGTCAGCCATACTGTGTGCTTACAATGTATGAGCCATGGAAGTTTTTGGTATCCTGGGCCATGCATGCTGAACTAGATGAATGGCTCTATACCTTCTTTTTACGTTTCTCTGAAAACTCAGAGAGATATTTATGCTGTTGCAGGACTAATTTTATATTTTCAAGATTGTTTTTATTCATAGCTAGATTTGTCTTTTTTTTTTTTTTTTTTTTTTGTGAGATCTCTGACAAACAATAGAAGGAGCCCTCCCTTGCCTCCACCTATTCTTTTGTGTCATTGCCCTGATGGATGTAACCCACATTTTGAGAAATAGGCACTATTCTGTGTTATTACATTTGTTTCAAAATCCTCATCTAAAAGTAGCTTAATTTCTGAAGAGTTGACATTATGATTGATAGAATTTCCACATCACAGTCAGTAATCCTTAAGAAACTAAATACCTAAGTGGAAACAGTTGCAGCAAGGGCTTTTAGCTGTATGTCCATGATAGCTGCACAGTAATGTGGTGAGATGTCACCATGACAATGATGTGACATGTCACATCACACAATGACATGTGACAGCCACAGAGTAACTCTGGCACTACGGGATAAATCATACTTTATGTGTAACTGTGATCAGCTCTCTGGCTCCTGATCCAAAGCTGGTACAGATATAACACTTCAAATTTCTAATTAGCTCCAAATCTCACTGTTAGGGACAATCTTCATGGACAAACACAAACAGTCATGTTCAGCTCTAAGCCAGAATTACAGCAGAATTTATTACAGTACGTTCAGTGTCCAAGCAAACACACTGTGAGTCTCAGCTGCAAGTGTGGGCATAACAGTGGGCCAATTCAGCTTTATGAATTTTAGGGAAGCACTGTTTTTTGCCTGTCTGGCTTGTAGAGTGGATGCAGCCATTGTATGGATATTAGCACTCATCTCTGCAGTAACCTGGGGTTCACAAAAATGGGTTTAAATGTCACTGACAGCCTGTTGAAGCTGGTCCACTGTAGGAAAGGGATTCCACTCAACAGGAGATGGAAAGACAGCCTGAATATGCCCACATCTGAGATGAGAAAAGAGGAGCAGCTCTTCATTCCAATATAAAAACCCCACTTATATACTGTCAATGTAGATCATACTGCATGTATGAATAGCCCTGTCAAGTTCTGGCGTGCATATTTTATTTGTGTTAATGATACCATTTGCTATTCACAAATAACAAAGCATACCTAAACTTGGCTGGTAAACTTTTATGCCTCTTTTACACTTCCCTTGCTCTTCTTTCTATCAGTATAGGAATCATGACAACGGAGAACTTCACTGCCAGTACAATTTCAACTTCACAGTAACGTCAGTTGATGTAATGATTTGAGATATTCATGGTTATAGCTATGTCAGGCTCTTCACAAGCTTCAGTTAGTGGAATAACTCCTCCAGTTGACAGGTGACTTGCTGGAAAATACAAGGGGATCTTAAATTTTAGTTCTTCCTCTGCTTTGTCCCATAATTTAATCCTTAATTGTCATGCAGAATATGTCCCTTTATTTAGTGAGATGTGTGGTGACCTAGACTGGGTTTTAGTAAAGATCTCAATGGATGTGATGTTCAACTTCTGGCTCTAAGTGCTCACTATGGGAGAGCTCAACAAGTGCTGAGAGAAGACAGAAAATGAAGGTTAAAAGCAGTAAGGTGTCATACCAAACTTGTGGTATAGACTTGCTTTTTTAGTCACATAAAAAGCCTTAAAGATCTTTAAATTTACCCGGGCATATACCCTAGCTGGGGTGGAGTGAAGGGACAAGCTAGTCTGCCATCTGCAAAAGCTGAAAGTTCAAATCTTTCTATTTTCCTTCCACCACATTCTGGGATTGCTTCCCAATAGAGCTGGTACCAGATTTCCTTCAGACTAGTATCTCCACTAGAATGGGATTTTCATTTTTAAAGCAGTATGTAGGAATGTCAGAACATAGGAGTCATTTGATCTCCTGGTTGAAAATTAGCCACTGGATTCAAATTGGAGGGGGAAGGGAAGTCTGCAAACAGCTATGATGGTCCCATGCTAAGGGAAAAAAGGCTTTCATACTTTGTGCTCTCTCCAGACCCAAGGAGAGAGTGTTCACACACAATGGTGTGAACTCCATGTTCTATGTGCAAATTCTGTGGTTTAAAGCAAAGGGATAACCCAAACATTCAGGTGTGAACCTACAAAGCCAGTAATTAGTTACCTCCTAAAATGAAGGTAATGATCATTGCTGTGGAAGCTGAGAAAAATCTGCGTGGTAAGCAAATGCTCTAAAAAAGTCAAAGCGTTAAGATGGCTTAATTGGCTTAATTTACTTTCTGTTACTTTAAAATATGCCTGTTTGAGCCTTGACATTACAGCACTTCAAGATGCTCCCTCTCTGATGCTGCATCAAAGCAGTGTTGAAGCAAGAAGGGCTGTAGTTTAAAGTGGCAGCTCTAAAAATTACGGTTCTCCTCTTGCCCTCCTTAACTCCCAGCAGTGAAGTCCCAGCCCGATTAGCAGACTGATTTATTTTACATAAAAATAGTAATCTCCGTTTTTGCTCATCTCCTCCCAGTTGGTGAATTCCATTCCTGACATCTGCAATTACATCTGGATACTGTTCTATTTTTTCTCCATGCCCCACCTTTAATGTGTAGTGAATTGCTGGGTGCTGTTAAGTATCTGCTATATTTCACTGCAGAAGTGGGTGCATTTGGATGATGAATATTTCCTATATATGAATAATATTCAATATCCTGCTTATATCCTTTGGGTTAAAACACATTATAGGTCACATTTTAAAACTGTTTAGGTGCTTTTCTCAAACCAGGCATTTAAACAACTTCAAAAATATCTCCTTCTGATACTGACATTTATTATTATCTTGTCAGTTTCTAATTAGGTTAATTTCTTTTATTCAGCAGTCAATGGAAAATTGAGGCACAATTTGAATGAAGCCTTCTACCCCTCAGTACATCCAAGATGAAAGCCATCTCAGGCCTCTTGGCATGACTATGAAAGTGTAGAGCCAGCCCTGATGGCAGCAACCAGAAGAACAGCATACTGTGGGATATCACTGAAATAGTAGGAAGACAATATTTTCCTCTTTGCTACACTAATGTGGTTTTAGTGAGTGAAGGAAATTGCTTTGCTACACTTCCCATCTTCCAAAGCTCATGAAAAAACTTAGAAATTTCAAAATTATTTTGCAAAAACCTCCAATTTTTGGCTTTTTGATGAAGTGAGGGAATTTGCTTGCTGCTGTCTTCATGAAATCTTGATCATCAGTGCATCCTTGTGTCTGTGACTGGGCCCTCTGTATCTCTAGCCTCTGATGGCAGGGGCAGAGATCTGCCACCCCACAGGGGTGGGCAGGGAGAGGGTAGAGACAAGACCAGTCCTGGTTGTGTGCTATGTGCTGCCAGAGACTGGGGTCTGAATGTGCACTATGAAGAGACCATGCTTTGCCAGGACAATGTTTTCTTGCTCTCCTCCCATAAAGTCCAAGTAGTTTCTCACCTTTGTTTATATTAAAGCTTAGCTGGACCTTAGACTAAAGCAGGGGTGAAACCATTTTTCTTGTCCTGGTTTCTAATAAGCTTAGGTCAGCTTGCAAAACACTCCCCTGAAGACCCTATAGACAGGAAGAGCATCACATTTCATATTTGCTGAAAAACTCTGTCACCCCCTTGCGATCAAAATGACATTGAAGATATGAATGGAGTCATCCAACTTGCCAAACGTTTTGGAAGAGAGAGTGGAAAAGCCTTTCCTCTTCAGAGGATACTTAGAGGTGAAAAGGTAGAAAGCAGCAACTCCTGGAATCATTTCAGTGTGGTGGTGGTGTTTCAGGAAAATGAGATGAGGGATCCAGAGCTGGAGTAGGACTCGTTGAAATGTTTTGCATCCCCAGAGAGAAAGGGGGGATAGAGGGAGAGAGAGAAAAAGCAAAATAGGCATCATATCAAAACCGTGTGATCTTTGTCTAGTACTGAGTTGAAAGTTTTGCTCATCATTAATCATACTAGAAAAATGATTTTAATCCCCCTGTATTACAGATTTCAGGAAAAAGGGCATTGGGAAAGAAGAAAAATGCAAAGAAACTTGACTGAGGTATTTAAATGCTGTGAATATGCAGTGGAAACCCATCAGTTCTTCCTTTACATGTTAAATCCTAATATAGCAACAACTTGTCTTTCACTGAAATTAATGGCAGATACATTTAGAACAAACGAGAGGATATCTTTCTTCAGCCAGCATGTCCCCAGCATCTGATATCCACTACCACAGCAGGTCATAAGGACCACTAGCATAGCTGGAAAAGCTACAGAATTTTATATCGAAATACCATCACTTATACTTGCTAAAATGATGCAATCACAGTTTATGTTCAGAGTCTGCAGTGATATCTGAACTAACTGGGAAAGATTTTGGTTCTGTGGGTGCTTGGGAGCACCCAAAGATACTATGGAATCATCTGAGAACAGTAAAACTGTCTGCCATCCCAAGATGCCCAAAATGGCAGACAGTCTTACTGTTCTCAGATGTTCCCATAGTTTTATTATTTTTGTGGCTTGTTGAGTTTCATTTTTTTATACGTTCTTTACTTTTATAAACCATTGTTTTTTTTAAAAAAAGATGATATTTGATGTTAAACTTCCATTTGTCAGAAAGTTTTTTGGCTACATGCTGTAAACAGCTGCATGAAAATTGAATGTAAGATGCTAAAGATCGATGGGCACAACTGATTGCTGTTCCAAATGAAAGCACCAAGCACTAAGACACTGAGAAATCAAACTGATGACCTGTAAAAAATAAGTTCCGATTAAGAAATATCAGGTTGAGAGAAATTCCTGAAAGCAAAGAGACAAGGGAAGATGAAATACTTTTGAAAGTGAATGATGAAGTTGTTGGTTATGGGTAATTTTTAATTCATTTTACAGTCTGTTATAGCATATCAGATCTATGGCTGATCATAAAAAAGCCTGTATGGTGGCCAGGGACGTATCAGTGCTCAAGTGATTAGTGAAAATTTGTGTTTGTAATATGGCTCTTCTGCATACGCAGGTACTGGGCGCTTACGCAATCTCCTTCCCCAGCTCTACCCCAGCAAAGGAGCATCTTTGTGCATTCACAGGAATCATTCTGCATGTTCTTATAGAAAACATTACATTCATGTCTACTTCAGTAGTAGTTTAGTTTATCTAGGACATCTGATTGGGATACTGTACAACTCAGAGTATTGTTTTATACAGAATCTCTGAGGGGAACTTATGGACCTGTTTTGGTACTTGTTTCAAGAACCTGACTCTTCAGGCACTTCTTGACATGAATGGTAAGTGTTTGCGTAGACTCATTAAGGACTTTTTACATGGCTAAAGCTCAAGTAAGAAGTTATTTGAAGGGCTGAGCCCCCAGTTTGTTAACTCTTTGGTAGACAAGACTCATATCTCCTCTTTATTCTAGGCATGCTGTGGGCCCTCTAAAAGCCATACTGTGATCCATGTTTAAAAACAGGGGCTGTGTCAGTGCACATTCAAGGCTTTGTCTCTTCGTGTTTTTATGAGAGTTGTAGCAGCAAAAACCTTAAGGGCTGTAGAAGTAAGTAAGCAAACCTGGCTTTCCTTTGATGCTTCTCTGTTATTTTACTTGCCATTGCTTCTGGTGGACTGCTTGTCCCCCCAGGTTTATCACTAGAGCAGAAAGACTGTGCTAAATCAGGCCTTGAGGACTTCTGGAGAAGGTGTCTGTATCTGAATTTTAGCCTCAAAAATGGCTTAAGAGGAATGCAAATTGAAGACAAGTTCTTTTATTCTGATATAGATTTTCATTTGATTTTTACTGTATGTTTTCAAAAAGAACTGTCAGTGTGTTTGTTCAACTGAGTATATATAATGTTATAATTGTTTTGTTTAGTATTATAAATATTATGTGTGATTAATCTTGTTCATGCTGGAAAGGTATTTGAGTTTCTTACCAGACAGTATATATTTAAGGTTTGCTTTATTTATGTGGAGAAAATGACAAATACCGTAGCTGAGGGAACAGAAAAAAATGAAAGCAATGCACTAAAAAAATCTAGGTGGGAAAATGGGGAACGGTGCTGCTCTGCTTTGGGTTGGGGTGACAGTGTGTTGTGGGGGGGTCAGAGCTGAAGATTGCTTGCAACTGTCACATCCAACCTATAATAACAGAGAAACTGGAAGGAACCAGATGAGCAGGATGTGACCCTAAAGGCTAAGGAGAATAAGCCAGAGAGCCTGGAGGAGGTGTCTTCCCCAGAGTTTAAATCTTTTGTAAATAGCTTGTTCCATCACAAGTACTGATATCATGACCCTGAGCTATTGAAGTTGTTGCTTTCAGTAGATCCTGGAGGCTCCATTAATACTGCTAGATCGTTCACACAGGATGACATGATATTCCTTTCCTTTCCTTTTTTCTTGTACTTCCTGAGCAGTGTGCACTTAGAAAAAAAAGAAAAGAAAAAAAAAAAACAACCCAACCAGCCTTCTCCAAGAGTGCATCTTTTTAAAATGTAATAATAAATTGCACCCATTAGGGTTAAAATAAACACAGCTACAGCTCTGCCATTCTTTTGGGAAACACCGCTGTTCTATTTTATTTTAATACCGCAGGACTGTTTTGCTCTCACTCCACACCAGCCTCACAAATCACTAGTGCAGTGCTCTCACTAACTTGTCTGTATTATGTTCATTTTCTTGGTGGCAATAAATATTAGAATAAAATAAACTAAAGACTGCTGGCTGGGGCTCTGTTAGCTATCTTTATGGTTTCCACGGCAGCTGAATGACAGCTCAGGCTGGAAGCAAGCGGCCCCTTTTCACCAAGTAAATTTAGCCTTGGGAAGGATGCACATCTTCTAACTCTTGAGCTGTGATGGTTGATGCCAGTCAGTAAATCAGTCAGATTTTAATTATCGGACACATGACAGGGAGCAGTGACAGGCGGCAGTCCACTGGAGAGCATTCCTTCAAAGCAGCTTTAAAAACAGAACAGCACTTGAAGAGGAAAACCAAGTGAACAGAACACAGTCACAGATGAATTGCAGGACATTAATAACTTGATGGAATTCCCTTCCTAATAATTTTAACTGCTTCATGGCCACAGCCTTCTAGACCCCACAGATCTAATGCAGTTTTATTAGGAACTTATTTTTTCTAAGCCCCCTTTATACAGACCTGTGGTTTCTAATAGAATTTCACACAGTTACTTGCATAAGCAGCTGTTTGGTGCAAAGCAGTGACAGATTTATAATGCAGCAAAACCTGTTAATTGGATAGATGAAATTGCATTTCTGACAGTGGCCCCCCTATGAAAATTGGTAACATACCTCACAATGATTTGCATATGTAAGAACTTGATTATTTATTATATTTTGCCTTTTATGTTAATCCTATGATTAATTCTTGGGTAATTACCTACAAACACCTCCCTGGAAGCCTCTTTAGATAATAAGGGCTTGGTGGTTAGTGAAAGGTTATGGGAATTTTGCAAAACCTATTTAGAGAATTCTCAGGATATTTAGAAACACTTTATAATTTCAATGTGTATTTGGGGAAACTGGGGAATTACTAAAAATTAGCTAGATTTTTTTTTTTTAAGTGCTATTAAAGGAATGAAAGTCATCTTTGGAAATTATCACTGTGTTAATAAAAAGCTTAAGAGAAAATGTAGTAGTAATAATAAAAATAACAATATCAACAACAACAAAGCTCTTAGCTATTCAAAATATATTAATGTGCTACCTTTCCAAGTGGGCAGCATGCCATTATTTGTTAATTGCAATACATGAAAAGGAAGCTGAAGTGTAGCCTCAAACTGTTCTGCTGTTTCTCTTGCACTGGCTTAAGTTCATTGTTTAGACTCCCATGCTGGAATTGAGAGGAAGCCTTTGATGATGCTTGGTCACATGGGATGCCGAACAACCTTTCACATTGCCGTAGTGCTCAGGGTATCACACATGCAGGACTTGGACTCTGCTGAGAATACATGAAGTTGTGAAAACAAAAATAATGTTTGACTTAATCTTAGTGAAGATCAATAATTTCTCAATCAGTAACCCTCAGTCAAATACACATTGGCCATGCTTTAGAATTGGACCTCTCTCTTCTATGAAAATTATTGTCTTTCCTACTGTCACAGAAATCACCCAGCATCTGTAAATGAATCCCTTTTCCCAATGGGAATCATACTGTGCACTTGAATTCTGATTAGTTTTTGATGTTCTAGGTTAGGCTTCAAAAATAATTTTAATTTAAAGGCTTCTTCAGGAAGAGCTTTATAATAGGAATGCAGGTTTCCAACAAATACATAACTGCTCAGCATTGTTGGAGTTTCTTGGTAATCATCTTCACAAAGTTAAAAAGCTTCATTTTTATTATCTGTTTTATAACAAGAAATCTGTACATTGTCAAATGTTCAGGTTTCCTTGTTTTGTTTCTAAAAGAAAGAGAGGAAAGGAAAAGTAACTTATTTTTACTTTTTTTTTAATGCCTTTATTTTCCAATCAGGTAATTCAAACATCCTCCCCAGCTGAGAGGAACAGAGACTTAACCAGTACCTACCCAAAACAGGCTTTTAAAGTACTTGTCAGCTTCCAGTTGTCCATGGTTCTTAAAGCATGGAACATGCAATGAATATTGTTTGAATAAATCATGGTCAAGGATTGGAGCCTGCTGGGCAGGACATTGTCTTGCATGATCTGGTCATAAGAGAATAACTCGGCATTAATGGGAGTGCTGTTCTCCTATTCAAAGTCGTTGGAAAAAGACATGAAATGCAGTAACACAGCATAAACCCTTTGCTCTGGCTCTGTACCTGACTTCCAGCTGCTAAACTGCACTGGAAGACAGTTAGAAATACATTAAATACTTCTTAAATGTTCCTTTCCCAGGAAAACAATTATTGCAATTGCTGCAGTGCCCTTTTTCTGGCTGTAGCTGGGAAGGGATGAAGGTGTGCATGCTTGGGAAAAACAAGTCATCCTGTTGATGGGGACTGGGGAGAGAGTGTTCCTGAGACAAAACCTGGGAAGTATGGCTTACTGTAAGGGCATTTGTGAACATCTAGAGGATGATCCGTGCCTCATTTTATGGGATTTGTGAATAAGAATGTAGTATTTGAGACTAATGTTAATGAAACGTAGAGCAGAATCTGGACCTTGTGTGTTAAGTTCACTAGTGGATATTCATCTAGTCAGGATGAGTCCTTTTATTATGTTCAGATGTGTAAAGTGGGCTATTCAGGTGACTTAAATAGTAAGCTGTAATTTCTACAGAAAACAGAGATTTGTAAGTAGACAGCAGTGTATGTCAGTGTTTTACTGTGATTATTAAATGTTACAGGAAATGCATCCATAATCTATACCCTTTGTGTTTTTTTTATTTCTGTGTGAACAAGAGGCTGCAGACAAAGAAAGAAATCATCCAGCACTGAGTTTGATGTAAAAACACCACCCTCTTTACAAGGCAATACCTTCTGGCTAGGGCACAAATAACCCAGACAAAGAAAAAGCCCTTTTAGAGAGGTGGGAAGGTAATAAAACAATAGAAAATAGATGAACTAAGTCTTTTGTTAGCATAAGTCAATATAGCTTCATTGGGATGTAATAAAGTAGAGGTATTTTCCTCAGAATTTTGCAGATTTGGGTAAAGAGAAAACAGTGGAACTACGAGAAGATTCCATATATTATTGGAAGTTTATGACATCCAGAAAAGATAGCTTGCTTTACCTAGCATTTAAAATTAAGGAAAGTTCATATGGATTTCTAAGGGAAACACACTACAGTGGATGGTAAATTGATATTATTCACTAATACCAGATAAAAGATATATTATGTCTTACCAAATGTGACAACCAAGTCCTCTCATTACAGGCAGTATTTTCACAGTAATATTTTCCTATTCCTGTGGTTTTGCTTGACAGTGAAATATATAATCATACACTCGAGCATTCAAAGAACCTGCTTATGATTTGCTGTTCCTCATCTGTGCAAAAAGAAAGGTTTCTGGGAATCCTCCTCTTGCAGTATTTTGCACTAGATAAGGAGAGAGAAACATGGGAAATCTAAGATTAAGCCTCTAATTTAAACTAAGTGTGCCTAACTGCCAAATTTGAAATAGAGTCTGACATTTCCAGGCAAGGTTTGGTTTAGAAATAGGGTCCAGGAACAATATCTGAATACAGATTTAGATTTGAGCCTCTTTCGGATATCAATCCTCTTATTGATCTGCTTGAATGTGTGCTGGACAGGGAAGAGAAGATGGTCACAGTGGTGCTGGACTGGCCTACTGCCTTTTGGAAAGGGCACCATGACAGCCACTGCCTGTGACACCGGTCTGGTACTGGTTATCCTGATCTTGATCCATCCCATTGGCCAGTCCAGACTGAGCACGAATACTACCAGTTTCATAATGATTTGCAGCCACTTTGTACCATGCAAGCAAATGCTCAAGGCACATAGTAAAGGAGATCAGAACCTGTGTCTGGTTAACAAAATGTTTCCGGTGGCTGTCATTCAGGTTGTTTACTTTATCCTTGTCCCCTGCATCTCTAGCTCTCAAAGTATGTTATTGGGCTTAAAGTGTGTGTATAAGTTTTAATTAACTAAGTCTAATTACAGTCCTTGAAAGCTAGAATCTCTCTTCACCCACCACTAACATGCATCTGCTCTTTTAGTACTGAACAACAATGCTACCAAAGAGTTTTGGGCAGGAAATAAACACTGTCCCAGGCAGTTGAAAGTGTAGGTAGGCAGAGAGGAGTTGGAAAGTGTCCAGAAGGCTGCTGCACAGAAAAAACAGCTGGGAACTCTGGTGTACAGCTTATCTGAAGGCTTTTATTGTTCTTAACAGGACAAATACCACCATTGTTAATCCAGACACTGGAAAACTTTTGGGAAGCTTAGATTTGGAGTATGAACATGTAAATATGCAGTGGTAACCCTGCTTTTCTTTGGTTGGTCTTTTGACACTTCAGATGGCAAAATGCCAGGAGAAATGGCTATAACTGCAGCATTCTTCTGCCCTCTCCAACTAGTGCATGGTCACACTTCGGAACAGGAGGAGGAGGAGGTGGTGGCAAACCCACAATAGGAAAATATCCACTCTATTCCATCCAAAAGAAAAGGATTTAAACTTCTCTGTGGCTATTATTAAAGCAAAGCTTTGCAGAAGTAAAAACAATGGCATGCTGCAGAACCGTATGTATACCTGAGCATTTAGAGTGCTTCTAAGACAGGAAATGATGCCAGAAGCTATCTGATATTTTTGTGTGTGTGTGTGTGTGTCATTAAATCAGTTTTACTTGCAAAAAAAAAAAAAGGTAGGTATTTGGTAAACTATATCCATCAGTGGAAAAGAAGTGGTCAGATGGAAAAGTACAATATGGCTGGCTAGGGCAAAAGGCCTTTTTCTTCCTGATTACAATTAATTTCAGTGGACTTGAGCCTACAAGCCCCTGGCCTTGGGCATTTTTCACATCATAAGAACTGTGGGGTGGGAAAACGCAGAGATGAAATGTAGCCATTCAAAACTAGCCCAAAGCTGTTCTAGCAAATAGACAGACTTTTCTCATTTTCATGAAACCATTGAATATATGAATTTCACTGGATTTACTTTCTTGTGCCAAAGAAGTCGACATAGTTCATCCTGGCATGTTCAAAATTGGAAGAATCTGATTGACAGAAGAAGGAGATGGCAAATTCAGAATATTCAAATCTTGCTGTTGCACAGTTCACTGCAGTACAAAAGATAGATATACACACAAAGAAATACTGCTGACAGTCCATCCATTGCACTGTGCCATACATACTGGCTTTACATTCCCTTTAAAATAATTTTTGTGTTTATCTGTTTTACTGCTTCATAATTATCTTTTAAACGTCATATTACATTTTCATATTTTAAGCTATATTCCTCATGGGTCATTTTTTAAAATTAGTGCCATGCAATGCTCTTCCTCTTTTAGGGAACATATCTAACTGTATTCTCTCTCAATAAATTTTAATTTCAGTTTTTGGACTGAGTGTGTCCAGAAATAAAACTTATCTCAAATCAAGAGTATTTCTTGACAAAATGTGGGATTTCAACTTGGACCCAACAGGAAGCAAACATATGAAGCCCAGTAAGGAGCACTTGACTAAAAAGCACACTTACATTGTGCACTGAAACATGGTCTGCAGATATCCAAATTATCCTTAAACAAAGTAGAGCATTTAATGGAAGCAGTCACCCCTGCCCATGGTGATGTGATTCTTCATACAGGTACTATGCCCTGTTTCTCTACAGAATAAATGCCCCAGGACTCACCACAATCCAGAGAATAGGCTGAGCCCTGAAAACCCAGCCTAGACTAGACAAAGCAGTGCCATTCAAGATGAGAGAGATAGTGATACGCACGTGCCCCTGTGACAATATCAGCAGTGATACCCCATGGTAGCTTGTGTAGCTCCAGTCTCTGAAGAGACTCCTATCCCAATCAGCTCAGATCCTTTCAGTAGCTGATGAAGGAACGGGGCAAACATCTGGCTCTTGTTTGTTCTCTTCTCCTCTTCCCCAGTGCATCTGCTGAGGGGCTGTTTTGCTTTGAAACTTTTTAATAATATATAGGTACATCGCTACGTGTTTATGTCAGAGAGGGCCGAGCCAAAGGCAATGCCTTGCACTTACTGCAGAGAGGTTGGTGTTGATCCTCAGCTGCTGTGGGATTTCACAGTCAGAGACCAGTCCCCAAGGGAAGGTGGTAGGAATAGCTCTTTTCTACTTCTCTTCTTTGTGCAGGTGACACAGAGACCTTCAATGGATGCTCCCCTGAGGAGGAAGCTGTGATCTGCCCAGGAAGGCCACCCCAAAAAGGAGGGCAGCTGGGGAATGAGAAATTGGTCACAAATTTCATCCCAGTGGAGGTCGTCCAGGCAAATGAAGTCTTAGGAGAGCATGTGTATAGATGTATTCCTTTGAGGTTCCCCTCATTTGACCATACACAGGTCCCTAAAATGGGAAGACATGGTCAGTAAAACCTGCAGGTATGCTATAAAATGAGGGTCTCCATCCTTGCATTTCTTAGCTCTGAGGCACTCCCCAAGTCACTTGAGTAATAGCAGTGTGGGTCCTCAAAACTCAGTTCAACAGTAAAACATCATCAGATGATGAATGAATCCTGTCTGAACGCCAGCTTTGTAAGGAATGCAGGTAAGTCCTGTCTGGTCCTGAGTTCAGCTACGAACACTTCAAATAGTGCCAGCTAATACATCTTCCCATCTCCTGTTTTATTTGTCATGAAACAATCCTTCCTCAGGCTTCCTTATGTTCTGCATAGTCATTCATTTGAACTGCCATTCTCTTTGGCAAGTTGCAGGATTTTCAAACACAAGTTAAAGCAGGTATTTCCCAAAGCAGATAGTGCATGTAGTTCTGGGAGCTTTCTGTAGCATGTACTCTACTAAGGTCTAGCCGTCCCAGTTTGCTGTTTGTCTCATTTCAATCTTATGATTAAATATTTTATCTTAACCCATCAAAAAAGCCTTTCTTGCAACACGAAATAAAACACTTCACATGAAAACTTCCCAATGAAAAGGTTTCTGGATATGAGACATACAGTAATTAATGCTGCTTGATAGAATCTACAAATGTACACTGTAGCAATCCTGTTTGCTTTAAGTACTACTTTAAGCAGGAAAAGGCAATGAATCCCCCTTCCAGTGTCTGATTTTATGTTTAAGAGCTAATGAACTGAATTCTTCATAAACATTGGCAAAAGATGCAAATGAACAGACAGATTCTCCAAATGCAAAGGGACACATGAGAAAGAGCTAATTTTACACAATTGACACTCTAACCTTTTTGGATCAGTGGAATTAAAGGCTGATTAATCTGCCATGATTAGCATTTATTGAAGTTTTTGACACTGCTGCATTGTTTTTCTTCTTCTTTTCTTTTGTGTCTCTGAGAGTTAACAGTTTATAATACATTTAACTACCAGTCCATCACCCTGACAGGGTCATAGCTTTCCTTTATGGACTTTTAAAATTAATAACAGACTGTTCTATTTTGACATGCCCTTGCTTCTGCTGCAGAACTCTGCTGTTTAATTGTAAAGCTGGCCTCTTGTGGCCAAGTGCTCCCAATGTTTAGCAAGGGTTGAAAATATGGATGTTAGGAGAAAAACTGGCAGATGGCTGACAAGGCATTTTTACTCATAACACACCAGTAAAACTTTAACTCAGAAGATTTAGTGCTAGAGATTTGCAGTCAGCAAGCTGCAGCCATATGCAGATTTTTTTTTCAAACTTCTAAACTGATGGTTTTGCAAAGTGTGCATAAGCAGCCTTTATTGATTATGATGTTAAAAATTGAAAGCGTCAGTATCATTTAGCTTGAGACACTTTTAAAGAAAAAATGAACATTCATTTTCATTATGAATTCCTGATAGGCCAGACACTGGTAAGGGTTATGCTTTTTATTTTTAAAACTAAAGCAAGGAACACTCTTACTATGTTTAAAAAAAAAAATAAAAAAAATGTTGTATATGTGAACCAAATAGCACCTAACATATATACTGTAACTGTTGGTTCTTACACATTCATAGACTCCAGATGATGTCCTGACCCATGAAAGTGACTTGTTAGCTGGATATAAAATCACAGACACCATAAGCCTTGGTGATAGCTTCACAGCCTAACTTTCAGACACAAGTTAGTATTTATAACACTCTCAGTACCTATCTATCACTGCAAAAAGCGTGTTAAATAACTTTAAAGGCCTGACAAACCCACAAAACTAGGAAATGAAGATTTATGGGTGCACAGTCCATGAATTCATTCTATTGTGCCCAGGTGTTACGGCACACACAGCAATGACATAAGTTTGCTTTAGTTTAACTGTGAAGTGATGCAAGTACGTTATCACAGGTATCCTGCAGTGGCCAAGCAACACTCCCCAACATTTTTTCCATTAAATGCAGCAAAACATTGTGTGTGGTCACAAAACAAGGTGTAAAGTGGCTGGTTACTTACATCCTTTCTCCGTGCTTCTATACCACAAGATATTAATTTGCATATATCAGCTAATAATTAGAATATATATACTTAATACTAAAAAAATAGAAAATATGTTTTCTTTAGAAGCTCAGGCAAAATGCTCTTCCTTAGTCTTTACACAAAATGAACTAGCTCAGGTGATTTTTCAGTGAGGAAAATAAAAAGAAAGAATAGAAACATATATGTTTTCCTGAGCCTAAAATTTGTCTGTATAAACCAATATTTGTATGGAAAAGAGGAATAATTATGCAACTAAATATCTTTTCTCAAAAGGCAAATGAGTCTACAGTTAGATTGGTGATATGCAGGTTGGTATGTCATTTGCAGACACATCTTTTGCACTGCCCCCCCCGACAAAGTTTTACCTGAAATCCCTTTTAGGGAGAAATATTGAAATTCCCTGAAACCCTCAAGCAGAGCGGTGCAATTATATCATAAATCAAATTAATTAAACAGTGTTTACATCTATCAGGGCCTCCCAGAACTCTGACAATTTTGCCCTGCCTGCAAGTCAAAAGGGAAGCTAAATGGTATGGAAAGAAGCACCTCACAACCATCACTGATCAGAGCATTCCCTTGTGGGCTCTGCTCAGGCTAGGTTGGATGTGGCTTTGAGCAACTTGATCTAGTGGAAGGTGTCCCTGCCCGTGGCAGTGGGGTGGGAACTAGATGATCTTTAAGGTCCCTTCCAACCCAAACCATTCTATGGTTGTGCTGTGTGGTTGGACTAGAACTCGATTTTTTTAAGTAATGGGACTGGAGACTGTCTCCAACAACTCACCCAGGTTGCCTTATTTCCAGTCTTTTCTATCTAGGGGAGGGCTGCTCCTCCTCTCTCCCTGCAACCCATCCTGTTTTCCTTCTGGGCTCAGCTTTGGACCTTTGGCGATGCCTCTAACTCACACAGTGGTTCCTCAGCAGGAGTGAGCTGTGCCCTGCTACCAAGCGCTGAACATCCAAACTCATCCCTCTCTGTACTTAATGCACATATTTTCCTAATTGCACTCCTAGTTTCAGTTCTCCTGAAGCTGCCTATTTTGAATATCTGGTACAGCCATCCCAAAGAGCTGCTGTGTCTCTGGGTTGGACAGCAGTGTGCTCTGCAGATGTTCTGCTGAAAAGGAGAGGGGGGCATTGAGCCTGCTGCAGACCCACCTCTCTGAAAGAGAGCAGGTGACCTTCCCCAAGCCCCAGGGTCAGCTTTACAGGACATTTCTGAGCAGTGTTTGTAGGTCTCCTGTCACGTTTCTGGGAGCCAGTGGATCTATGCTGGAGCCCTCCTGGCCTCTTCATACCCACAAGGAGAGGAAGAGGAGCCCCATGCACCAAGGAGGGCTGAAACCCAGCCTTACAGTTAGAGACTGTCATGGGGAGAAGGGTGGGAGAAAGTGAGGTTGTATGAGATGAAGGAATTCTTTGTGTAAAGTAATCAGGAAATCCAAACAAAAACCTCCTTTGGTAGACACCAGAATGAAATTAGGGCAGGATTCTGAAAACCCTTTGGATTGCAGCATCACCAGATCACCTGACTCCATAACTTCATGTTACCAATTACTCCAATTGAATTGATTACACATGGATCTAAATCCATGTGTATTACCTGAGCCTGTGGCCCCCTGTGTTTTGAACACTTATGCATAAAGATTGCTGTAATTCTTGTTAATAGTCATTCGAGTTCATCTATCGCTCATCTATAATGTCTTGAGGATATAATAGGAATAATTATCATGAGGCACAATGGGGAAAAACAGAGTCTAACACCTTGACTGAGGCTGAATCATACCAGAGCCCGCATTAGTCAAGCTTTGACTAAGAAATGCCTGAAAAATTTCCAGTCAGTCAAACCTGCTGAAAACCTGGCTGAGTTCCCTCCTTTATGAAAACTTTCCAAAGAATTACCCTTCTTTTTGCCATGGAGTTATTTCCTCTAAGGGAGATACTTCAAGGGCAGAAGCTCATTTTGCCAAAGAAATATTATCCAATACGAGGGAAGTATTGGCATTTCCAAACCTAATGCAACCAAATCCATTTAATACCGGGACCCAGAATTTCTTGCTCCCTTAGTACCCTGCCAGCTCCAGGCCATGCCAAAGCCACTATTGCCAAGGGGATAATGAGGTAATGTGGCTGGGTGATAAAATTCTGGCTTCCTGGCTTGTTGCCTGAGATACAAGATGGCACACACCTATGCTCATATGAAAAGGCAGTGTGGGATCTTTGAGAGGCTTTCCAGCTTAAAAATAATGTGTCAGAGAAAAAAAAAAGCGCGAAAAATTAGACAGATAAAAATGCTCTTTAGCTGCTTATAAACTGAAAGGAAACTCTGGTTGCAGAATACTGGCCCATGCCTAATCGAAAGTCTGCATTAACTAATGCTTGTTGGATGTTGAATTACAACAGAAAGCCTATGTTAATGCATGTGAGAGCCACATGAATATCAAACAAATTCATTACGATCAGTGCTATTACAGTGAATACCAAATGAGTTCATAATGATGGAACAATGAAACTGTTACTGATAGATTTTATTTCTGCAACAAATCCTCTGAATAAGGGTCCACTCCTGTAGTATTAATTCTAATATAAGACTGCATCTGAATATTAGCATCATCAGATAAATTATACCTTTCACTGTTCTGAACTATACAGTTCAACCTTTTTTTCCCACCAGTACGTAATTTTTTTTAAATCTCAATTTGTTCTTAAAGTTTGATGAGTATTGTAAAGGGGTAAGACTTTATTTTAAGTATCTAATCATTAAGAATTCATTTAGTATTCATTGCAATAACATTAATACAATAGAATCAAATGAAAAAGAAATTCATTTAGTATTCATATAGATGTGATACGTAGTTCTAAAATAGAGTTCCTCTTTAATTCAGCATTAGTTTAGCATTGCTTAATGGACACTTTATTTTAAGTATACTGGTAAAGATTACTTAATTTCTACACTTAGATATTTAGATTTATTTTTATTTTATTTTTTTACAAAAAGGCTTAATATATATGGCAAATTAATCAAATTATGATGTGAGTATTTCAAACCTTTTCAAGAACATCAGTTTTATGAAAATGGTTTAAAGAAAATCTGAATATCTTTTTTTTTCCTGATTAGTATTGACATATTTACAGAACATGCTAATTACTGAGATGACAATAATTCTTTGATAATATAAGGCACACCTGCTGTTGGAAGAACTGATTTGCTATCAGAAATTAAGGCACAAGGCACAATTTTTTTTTTTTATTATTAGCATGAAGGACCTGCAGTGTATAGATTGCAATTGTAAGAACAAAGGCAAGTCAAGCTTTCCTTGAGATTATGATCTTCAAAGTCAGAAAAGAGCTACATCCGTGTTCAACTGTTCCATACAGTGTAAGTAAATTGAAGAAATGCCCCTATCCAGTGAGGGCAAAGCCTTATAGATAACCTTTCCTGCCTCTTTAAGCTTGCTCCCTACCATCCATTAGCAGTGGTTACCAACAAACTGCAGCCACATCACTGAATCGGACAAAGTTGCTCTGAACCCAGAGGGATTATGATGACTTGCCTATAATTTCTGGACTTCAGCAAGCAGAAATGCATTTATGAAGTATCAACTATCCTTTCAGCTAACTCTTCATTAAAATGTATTTAGATGTCCTTCAAAAAAAAAAACCCATCTTACAGTGAAACTCAAACTGGCTGATTCCCAGGCTTACAGTTACTTTCCTATCAAGAATTAATGCAATATCATGCACACACCATTACTGAAAAATTCTACGCTGTTTTTTGCCAAGTGTTCCTATATAACAGTTTTATCACAAGTCTGACAGCCGCCATAAAAATTCCAGGCATTCTATATCAACAGCCCTCTTTGTACTAAGTTATTAAACATTAAATTTTTATTCGTCATTTGTATTCTGTTATGCAAAATAAGCTCCTTGATAAGATGTGTCTTCTTAATTGGGCCCTTGATGCTTCTTGGATCGGGGTTGTCAGATTAGCTGGAAGAAGAGGCTCTGCATTGAGCCAGCTAGCTACCAGGAGACCAATAGCTTTGTAACAACGATATTAAGTTAGAGGGGCCAAATGGAGGGCAGCACTAGGCTCAGGTGAGACTCTACATCTGTGCATGTCTTATGCTCAGGCACTTTTCTCATAGCATCAGCAGGGCTGATGGAAATAGATTTGTTTGTTGTTTACAGCATGCAGCTGTGGATGCTGCTGCATGGGAGTTGTATAAGATTGAAGCAAATTTGTACTGAGACTAAAATATTGAGCTTTTCTCCAGTCAGCAGTCTCTGGAATCTTATTGTTGAAAACTTTATCTAGTTGTAACCCTCCCCGGGGTGATTTTCATTTGCAGCTGCCCTGCTCTGTCTCTCCCTGCCTGTCCCACACTGCCTCTGCACCAGCCAGAGCAGGAGCAGGCTCCTGGTGTATGAGGTGGTGGCTGGGCCAGGCAGAAGTGATGACAACTGGGTCAAGCCTTTTGTACACCAGGTTTTCCAGAAAGCTTTCCGATCCCCACAAATCCCTCCAACAGCTGTCATTATGAGACGTCATTATTTGCTTCCCTTTTAGCTACAACCTGAATAAAGGGCTCAATATTTAGTGCGGTGTTTGGTGGCAATGCATAATAAGAAATCTCTAAACGCATGGATGGAAAAAAAGGAAACTCTCATGAAAATGTAGGATTTATTATTTTCATAAGGTAGACCAATTCTAACAGAAGTACAGTACAATTCCAGGCCGGTGCTAGAAATTTAATTGATTAATGCTTCTGGTATTTGTTTGACTGAATTCTCCCGTAATTCTGAAAAAAACGATTCCCTCGTTTTGTAAGTTATTTTCTGTATTACAGCCAGACATGGAGACTTCCCCACCATGAGGGTCTGCCATGCTGTGTGCAGAAAAAGCACAGTCACTGCCTCCTTAGAGCAGCTGGGACAAGAGTCATGTTTCCAGATTGCACATGGGAAATGGACGGTAAACAATAGGACCAAAGTCTTGCCTGGAGGCTGTGCTGGAGCAACACATTGAACTGAAACTTCTCCCATTTCAACCATCAGACCTGCCTCTTGTCATAACTGAAGAAGGCTTATTTAGTATTTAGCAAAATATGACATCTCAGGCTGTTAGATCTGTTGGAGCACATTGCTTTTATTTCCTGGATATTATATATCCTTCTGTGTTTCTCATCCGGGACACTTCGTGATTTCTTTCTCTTTTTTTTTTTTTTCAAATTTTTGGAACAAAAATAACTTGGAAATATTAGCATGCAACATTATGTGGATTTAATAATCTATTGCTGTGATGCTCTTTTGAACTGTTATCTAGGAAAGGTTTTATCATGGACTTTTTCTGTAAGAAATCTTTTAAATGAGTACAAACCCTAATCCAATGTACATTTTCATTTCAATACACCTGCTGCAGTTTAGCTTATGGGTGATGCCAAGGAACAGAGATCACTCTCAGCTCTTCTACTAACTTCTCTTTAGTCACTGTGAATTTTTTTAAGGGTTTCATCTCTACAGGGCATTTAACTGAAGTTTTGATATCTAGCTGGAGAAACAATTCTTTTGTAAGGAAGGCCGAGCAATGAAAGCTGTACCTTACACATACTCTGTCTAGTTTTGAACGAAGGTCTTCTGCAAATCTCCCTGTGTTTGCTCACTGGCATCCCCATGCAGGCTGTATGCCTGCAAGGCCGTTGTGGATCACTGGATATTGCAGCAGTAGGAGAGAGAATATTAGTTTGCGCCTGACATGTTTTGGGCTTTTAGCTGGGATAAGGGTCAAACAGTAGAAGTGTGGTGGGGGAAAGAAGCAGCTGTCGTGTCCAAAGACATGTAGAGACATCCTTTTTCTCTTTTATATGTGCGAAGGCCTGGTTGCTTTCTTTCAGGCTAAGGATAACTGTTCCTCTTAAGGAGATTCAGTGCTTGCTTCCTATCCTAAGGCCACCTATGCCAGACTTGGGTTCAAAGACTAAAAAAGGCATGAGGATCTTTCTGAGGCAATGAAAACACTTGGTGGCAATGCAGAAGATGTAGGTCGTTAAGACCCATGTCCCAGCATCAGCATCTTGCACAACTCAAGTGTAAGGGAGAAGCTGATGCTAGCAGTGCCCTTTACATCTCTACAGTTAGCAGCAAAGAGAGGGAGCAAGGAATGAAAGATGATGTGCATTTCCAGCATTGCTCCACTGATGTTTGGTGTAAGCCTCTGACCTATTGAGAGCATTTCAACTGGTGCAGGGTAGAACAGCTTGCTCACTCAGTACCCTGTGCCAGGTACCCAGAAGATGTCCCCATCAGGTAGCACTGCCTGAGCAGCTGGAGCAGCCTTGGTGGTGGTGGCAGCACTGGGTTTCCTAGATGTGACCTCCATGTCTCCTGGGAACAGAATTTTAAAGTTTTTGTGCCTAGTTTCCAGATTTCAAACACTGTTTCTCACCTTACCATGTTTAGGAGCTGAACCTGTAGACTCCTCCTTGCAGTTCAGTCGCAGGCATGCACACACAGAATCATAGAATAGTTTGGGTTGGAAGGACCATCTGGTTCCAACCCCCTGCCATGGGCAGGGACACCTTCCACTAGACCTGGTTGCTCCAAATCCTGTTTATTTATTAGTTATTGTTATTATTATTTATTATTTATGTCCAACCTGGCCTTGCACATTGCATATGATTGGTATCTGTCTGCCTGTCCTCAGACTCAAGGGGAAGGACACTCAGCTTTGAGGCTGGCAGTTAACTAGGCGATATGAACCAGTAGAAAGAGAGCATTGCTGTGGCAAAGTGACATGTCTAAGGTCACACTCCAGTAGACTGGTGGCAGAATTAGCCCTGAACCATCAGTTGCAGGACCATCTCAGCTGTCTGAGACTGCATGTTATTTGCAACCTTCCCTCAGAGTGAGTTTAGCTGCCATTTAGCTTAGAAACATAAGATTCCTTCCTTGACTCAGAATGTTCTTCCTCACAGAACTTAAGACAATTTTGGAGACTTGTTTATAGAAAATTATGAAGATTTCAAGAAGATGAAGGGAAGAGAGTCTTTACATTTGAAGGGGAGCTTACTCTTATCTGCAGAATTAAAACCCACAATCCTGACTAGCTTACATCCATAATAATTCTTCAGAGAGATACCAGCTTACCGATGTGATTTCAGCAGCCATGGCTCCAGCATCTGGCTGTGTTTTGACGTTTCTAAGATGTAGAGGTATTGTGTGGAATTGCAATGTTTTTGCTCAAACGTCAGTAATAATATTCCTGGCATGCTCAAGCAGTGGATATTCCTGTGCCTGGATACCTCATTATCTGCAGATGCCATAATGAGAATATGAACGCTGTCAATCACTTTGAGACACTTGTAAAAGCAATAACATAGGAAAGATTTCCTTGATTTTTCTCTTATTGCTGTGTGTTGGGTGGCTGGGAAAATCACTGGGAAGTGAGGGACTGGGACTTTGGCCTGTTGTTTACAAACTTGAAGCTGTCAAGTTTCGAGTCACTCTCCTTAAATACCTCCAATTCATCTTCCCTTCAGAGACAGGTAGTGGCTCATGGGGAACTGTCCAGCAGTCTCTCAGACAATTTATACCTGCAAGACAAACTGTGGGGCACTTTCAGTTGCTCATCCCATATAGGACACCTCTGGTGCCAGATAATTCTCGATTATACCACTAAGGTTTATGGACTCTCCCTCTCTGTCTACTTCAAGACTACATAAAGAGCTCAGGTTCAAAGAAGAAAAATTATACTTTCCAACCAAAAAAGTATTAGAAAAGCTTGACGAGAATAGGCTATCCCTGGAAACCAACTTTTCATCCAGAAGGGCTTTCCCAAGCTGGATGTGTGAAGGTTTTTAATAAGTGTTATGAAATCCCTACAGATGTAGATACAAAACATCTGCAATAGTTGACAGCTTCACAGATTTAAGTTATTTCTGAAAGGCATATTCTGTAAGTAAACATCTTACAGTTCCTAATTATCAAAAGGATAAATAGTTTGACTAGTCTCGCCTTATTTTTTGCTCATTTCAGTTTGACATCCATGGAATATTGGGTAGATAATATTAATCTTCCTTGACTTTGATGTCTAAAAGTTAGACAATTAAGTCTGAGCTAGTTACCCTTTAAAGTCAGTGGAGTGAAACAGGGTGGTTTGTGCTAAGACAGAGTCTTAGCATTGGTCAAATGAATTGGATTTCTAGTCTCCACTGATTATAAAAAAAGTTGTAGCTTAGCCACTAGTGCAGGCTAGATACCTGACTTTACATATTTAATGCTGGGTGAGATAGATTCCACCTGCCACTGGCCAAAATATTGCACTGTGTATGTGTGTTTCTTTCCTACACATCTGACAAAGAGTCCCCAGGAGCCAAGATGCTCTCCAGGGATGCTGGCACTGCTGAGGCTTTGCTGCCAGCCTGGAACCCACTTCACCCATCCGTGCTGCAAGTCAGCCCAGCAACATCTCCTTTTGCCTCAGCAGTGCTCCGGTGCCCCTGTTAGTTTACTGTAGTGTTGGTGACATAATGGTAACTGTGTTTAAGCTGGATGAAAATGTAAATTGAGCCAGGGAAGAACCTCTCTTTCCTTGAGGAAAGATTCTGAATCCTTGACCAAAGTCACCAAATGGGGCCCCAAGCTTTGGGTCTGTTTTGCTCATGCAGGAATAGATGATGGCCAAAGAGTTTTATGGAGAGTGCACTTCTGCATGATCATTCAGGAGGCTGCTCTCCTCTCTTTTAATTAACAAATTAATGAATTCAGTGCTGATTTTTCATTGCCCTTTTGAGTGTTGGAAAGCATGATAAACAGTAATCATTAATGTGTTGGTGGAAGGCTTAAAATGGCTCAGGGTAAGGGCTCTTCACAGATGCTCTGGAAGGTGCCTTGGGTGGCCGCTGACAGGGAGATAGCACGATGGGGAAGCAGAGCAGAGGTGTTGAGCTCCATCACTGGATAGGTACCTAGCCTGCTGGGCAGCTTCTGGCAGATAAGGATTAGCACTAAACCCCTCTTAGACTCATCACACTTGAGCAAATCTGTCAGGCTCTTTTCTGCAAACTGGTTGGACTTTCATTCTGGACTTACTGGAGCCCCTTTGTATTTTACAACACTTCTGCTACACACCTTTTGAGCACAGCTCCTCCCATCTTATCCTTGCATCTCACATGAACATAATGTAGCATAAAGGTGAACTTGATTTTATCATTTCATCAGGGCTCCACGTTGAAGTTCAAACACAGTGTGTGTTTCCGCTGAATTCATTTTACCTGTATAATCTCACATTATAATGGTATTGCCTTCCAGAGGGTCACTGCAGACTTGCACTGAGATCATTTTGTCATTGAAAGCTTGTGTGATAACAGGATTACCACAGGCAAGTTTTGAAATTAGACTGAGATTGTAGAGAGGACATTGGGTCTCTTTTCAAGAGTCTGAATCTCTAAGAGTAGCACAAACCAAGCTCCAATATCTGAGAAAAGTAAATGTCTTTCTTACAAAAGAGAAAATACTTGTAGCTTGCTTGTGGGAGGAAACCATTTTTTTTTCTAGAAGTTTTGCAACAGGCATGACAGTAAATCAGAAAAGCTTAAAAGAAATTAAATATTTATTGCAGTCAGATTTTACATGTACACGTGAAAGTACATACACAAACATGAAAATGGAGTTACTATCAGTGCCTGTAGAGGCAAACAACTCTATCAATATCTAATTAACCAGCTGCATATGGTTTTATCAGAGCAATAGTGTTTTATCAGAGCAATAGTGGTGTCTTTCTGCTAGGGCTGCCCAATTCTGTCAGCTTTTATACTCTAAAGTAAAAATGTCCTGTTACTAATATTGCCACTGCAATAGTGAGTATCCTGGTTTATACAATCATATATGATTTCTTGTTTGAAATGCTGGTAACTGTTATATGCGGAACTTCTGATCAAATAGAAAGTGAACAAACCCATAAAATTAGTGTCATGGAAATAAAGAATTATTACAGTGTACTCAAATTTTAAATAAGTAGTGGGAAGTATTTAATTTCTGCTTATCATTCTTGATGCTGTTTGTGTTCTCAAGGCCTATTTAATTAAAGAAGAGCTTGTGGCTGCTTTTTGGAAAATAAAATAACTCCACCCAGAGAGTCAGGTGTATTGTATTCTATTCTAATTCTGTCAGCTCCTTGCTTTTTTCCCTTTTGATTACAGGGCATATTTGCTATGTGATGTACTCTAGCAGTATTATTTAAAATGTAGCTATTAAGCTTACCTACCATTCTGACAGCTAGGCAAACCTTAGATCATCCTGAATGCTTGCCCATCCAAACCTCAGTCAATGACAGATTAGCTTAGCAAAGGGCCTTGCCTGGCCGTCCTAGCTGGTTTCTATGCTTGTTTCAAAAATATGTTTTCATCAAAAGCTCTTCAGCTGACAGCTGAGTTGGGGGGCACATGAAACAGAAAAACTCCAGCAATTTAATTTTTCAATGAAAGCTTCAACCAAAAAAAAAAAAAAAAAATTTCATTATTAAACCTCGCTCATCTTCAGCATTATTTTCTGAGTAACTCTTAAAGGAACTGCTAGCTTTTACCATGAATTCCAGCTTGGAAACCTCCAGCCTTTCAGAGGGCTCAAGGGAATTTTCAGCTGGTCCTGAGGAGACTCCAGCCTACCCATGGCTAGTTAGAGTATGTCACCAGAACAGGAGGTACATCCAGGGTATTCATGTACATGGGTGGGGAGCTTGTGCCTGGAGTTGTGGGAAAAGGGCTCCAAGCGGCAGGTGTTTTAAAAAAAATGCTGCCAAGTACTGCAGTCATTTAATCTGAATAATAGAATAGAATAATCATTTAGATTGGATGGGACCTCTGGATGTCATCTAGTACAACCACTTGCTCAAAGCTGGATTAAACTTGTGAAATACCTTCATCTCTGGATTTGTTATCTGGTCTAATTTCAAAATTATCTCACCTTTCACTCAAAGGTATAAATGCATTTGAAAATGAAGTTTATACTTATTTTGCAAAAGGGCAAGTTGAGGTAAACCACTGCAAAGCTACTAGCTGAGGCAGATGGACAGATTTCCCACCCCATCTCCCAGTTTTCTGCTTTCACCGCTAGGCATGCTGCCTGTCTCCAGTACAATTGGTTATTATTTACACAGAAGCACAAGATCCTTGTAATAAAATGCCCATCAAAGCATTAAAATGGTCATCAGTGTGGACTCATTTTTTCTCTTGATATCATTCAGCACTGTATACATGCGTTTCCCATGGGCAGAATTTGACCCTTACTGCACAAATTAGAAGAGGTTGGTTATTAAGGCAGTGTGGTTTGAAATTGCTTTGGTAGTTGCTAAGCACATCTGTGATTATGTCAATTTAGGTTTATCTAAAAATTTAAAGCTTCAAGTGAAATGTTATAGAAACAAGGAAAAGTAATGCTTTTGCATGAAAAAGACATGCTGGACAACCAAAATAAAAAACCTGCATGTGGTTAAATTATGGGCTCCCTTTTATTTTGCAGCTCTGAGTATACTGGATTGAGGTCTACTGTTGCTGACCACTGCTTTGATTATCTTACTGTAGCACATAGTGCTTTGTACCCATAGAATGTATTCTAGCAAGCTCCTAAATTGTATTTGGACAAAGAATAATTGAACACTGGACAGAATAACAAATGCTATGGTCAAGTTTGCTTCATGGGTTTATCGTGTTGTATTAACATGATAGAAATATGAATACTTAAATCTTATCTCAGGTATAGTTTATAACTGCATTAATCATTTACTGTATTATATATTTTTCATGTCACTAAGATTGTGAGGAAAAGATTCAATTTTCCCAGTGCAGTCAGTTGAATGTAGTTTAGATAAGTTAAAGGCATCGCATTAAACTGTTTCAACATGGCTTTCTCTTACAGATCCTATAAAAGGATGGGGAACATATATCAAACAGTAATGACTGGTATATTTTACTTTTTTTTTCTTTTTTTTAAGTCACATAGCAGTGCATTTTCCATTTTCATTAAAATCAGATAAATGAAGTTACTAAGTTTGCCACTTAGAGGTAAATGTATTCAAATTGACACAGGCATTTTTACCTACTATGTTTGCTTAAAATTGTTAAGGTGAAATACTCTCCTATCAATTAAAGTAGCAGTTTGATAGACACTGAAATGATCCAGAGATATCCTAAAGAATGACAACAAATACCTCCGATACACCCAACAGTGTTTGGCTTTCCTTATAGTTACTGTTGAGGTGGAATATGAACGTTCCAAAAAAGAGAGTGACGCACTGGCACGCATCTCTGAGATTTCAGCACACCACAAAGCACTCCCATTTTACTCCACATAAAAAAGGAATATGTACCAGCATATGCATTATGCACTGCTAACTGCCTTTTTAGATCATTATATGAACATTGCACATTCATTGCCCATGAGTTATATGTAGATTCTAATTTTCAAGAGAGATACTGATTCATTTCCTCAAAATCAAGAGGTAGCCAAAGGAAAAACAGTGGATGATAAGGTAAGGGTTGCCAGGAGGAAGCTGTAAGTGGAGTATGTAGCAGTATTCACATGTCTGTAGGAGTTCCTCTTCAGTCTGAAGGAGTCTGGGACAAACAGGTGAATATTGGGTATCTTTTATTGCCATGCTAGTGTATGGCTGCTGGGGCTCACACCATGAGCATCTACTTTTGCTCCATGGGGAGAGGTACAGGGGATTGTGTATGGCTGGGCTTGGGTCTTCCAGGGGCTGGGCATCGGGGCTGGCTGGGGATCGGGGCTGGCACCATGCCTGCGACTGCCTGGAGAGCCATGTTTTGGAAAGTCCTATTTAATACCAAAACCAAAATAAAATTACAATGGCACACTTATAGCTGTCATTGTCTGCCATCACTCATTATTATTGCTTCTCAAAATTTTTGCATCCAGGAAGCTGATTGAAATACCAGGCTCTTTACTCTGTGGCCATCTTGTTCTACAAAATTCCCCACAATCGTTTGTATCTATCTGTTGCACTTCAGCATCATGCTCCGTTTGCTTTATGACTGTAAAAATAAATAGGATATTTTAAATATATTGTACAATAATAACTTCTTTTCCGGTCAGATTTCCTCTAATTGAGATCAGCTGAAATAATCTTAATGAAGTTGCACAATCTGGAAGATTCCCTGCCCTGGAGAATTTATACGTCTAGAGTGTACATGGTGAGTGAAGTGTTTGCCAGCACTCAATTAGTAGTTCCTATGTCATTACTGGATTTTTAGAGGGTTTTTCTTAAACTGTTTTAAATTACAGTGTCACAAAATGCTAAATCAATCACATACGTGTCCTTGTATATACCCCATAAGGATACCTGTCATGATTTTTTTATGGTCTTTTAGACTTCTTGTTTACTTCCATGAAGTGAAGTAAAGGTCATAACACAGTGCAACTTATTTCTTAAAGTTTAGAAAAAAATCAAAACAGCAGGCCATAGAATAGAAAGGTGAGATTCAAAGACACAAATCACTTCACAGTCACAAAAATTGCCAAAAAATAGCAGCTTGCAGCTGTGCACAGCAGGGACAGAAAACATTAAACACATGTTAAATAACAAATAGGAGACTTAAATATAGCTAAAAGTGGACCTTATTCTGAATAAATCACGTAAACTGCATCTTAATGGTTCTAAGGAATGTAATGGATCATGTGAAATATGCTAAATTTATATTGTTAACAAATCAATAGTTAACCCCCTCCCTTTAAAAAGGGACTACCGAGTCCATGAGTAAATATTATGTGTTTCATTTTCTTTCTCTATGTACAGCCGGATTTGTGAAACTTCATTTCAGTTAAGGAAAAAGCAGGACTTGCTTTCAAAGCAGTTTTGGTTTGGGGTATGAAACTATTTAACATTCTCTTTATAGAGGCTGGACTTTTAATGAAATTGTCCTTTTTCCCTTTCTTCTGTTACAAATGCAAAGGACATAGATTATCCCATTTTTTTATATGCTCCTGGTAAAGTATTGGAATTGGTCTATCCAACATCCTGCATTCATTTGTGGTGTCTGTGAAAGGGCAGCCATTGCTCAATGGGCACAGCGAGCCTCATCCCATCCTTCCTACTGCCTGGGAACGAGCGAGTGAGAGCGAGGAGGAGAGGAGGGGAAGAAAAGGATCTCTCCTCTTTATGAGAAGCATGAAAAATAAATCACCGGTTTGAGTATTCAAATCAATCCTGCTGGCAACTATCTTTCCCCTGAAATGTCTGTTGCCTGTATATTTCTGCCTTCTGAATATTTCCCAGCCTTTTTGCTTGCCTTCTGCACTGAGGGTCACGTTTTAGTTTCCCTGTATATATCTTTTTTGAGATTAATGTACCTTAATGACATCACTGTGTGCGGTGATGGGTAGGTCCCCAAGTTTGCTTTTCTTCCCATTTCAGTTGCACTTCTGAACAAATCACCTCTCAGGCTTTGATGTTTTTTCCTTTAGGGTTATCTTTCTTATAGGCAATATAGCTTACCTATACATTTAGTGAGTCTGCAGCCTCTCATTAGATGCATTTTTGTCATCAATAATAAGTTCCCAAGGAGCCTAATGCAAGGGGTAACAGATACAGTGTGGAGTGGAGCCATTGTTTGATAATGCAATATCTCTCATAACAATGTAAATAAGAGGCTGAATACATTTCAGTGCTCCTTTGTGTTCCACGTTATTAGATGGTGCTCTATTTTCAATCTGAATATTCATAATGTGCTCCTAGAGTGCAGCATCGGAGTAAGTGGCTTTGAGGAAAAATCATTTTTTTTTTAAGTGGAAGAGAAAAAAAAAAAAAGAAAAAAGAAATGAGGAGTGTTCTAATGAGGAACAGTTGAGTACTATGATTTAACATACTTCTGAGGTTTCTATCAGCCTGGAGCCGTTCTTTCTTGGCTTGTACACAGTGCATTTACATGGAGCTCTGTTTGGATGAGTGCCTTCCAAAGTACTAAATGCTCTAATGTACTGAAAAGTGATAAATATGGAAAATGCACACATGCATAGGCGCAAACACACACTCAAAGTGCAGATACACATACACACCCCCCTTGCAGACACACTCAGTCTCTCCCATACAGATGTTTTCATCTCCTTTAAGGCTAGATGGGTGAAATTTTGAAGGGAAAAATAATAAAATTGTGCATAGTTTATTGATTTACTACCTGGCATTGCATAAATCTGAAATAGTGTTTAAGAGGTTGTGTGCTCCCACCCCTTCGGTGCAGAACCAAAGAATAAGAATAGAGAAAGGGAAAGAAAAACATGGGATAAAAAATAACCCATGGAATAAACCCCATGCAAGTGTTGTCACTTCCTCTCTGACCTGCCTGACCCTGTTAACCTGGAAATACAGGGAGGAAGGATTTGGGTTTTAACCAGCACAACAAGCTGCATTGCTGGAGATTGGATGCTGTAAATGTAGACAATAAGCTCTGGAAAGCTTGTCACTGTTTACTAAAGGGCTCTCTGCGGTGACCTTAAGAGCTAACAAAATTTTTTGGAATGGTAATTGGGATTTTTATAGCACAGCCTTTGTTAATTTCTTTCAGTTCATTCCTAAAAAAACTTAGACCTCAAAAAAACCCAAACAAAACCAAAACAAAACAAAAAAGAAGAGAAATAAAATCGTGAAAATAAAACTGAATAGGCTAATGAAATGATAATAGAAAAGTGTTCTTAATGGGGATACAATTGCTGCCTGAAATATTATTACTTACATTTATTTAGATCCTTCATGAAAAAATGTGTCTGTTTTCCTATACTTTGATTTTTGCTCTGAAGTTTTGAGGAGTTTTTGTGCTTTTTCATCTAATATTCCTCCTCTAACTCTCCCAACGTGATTCATTTCTTTAAGATCTTGTTTTATTTTTAAGTCATCAATTACTCAAACTTTGTTGGCCTATCTATTCTCTGCCATCTGGACCCCATACCTTATTTTAAAGCATGTTCAAATAATGACAACCTTCTTTTCTCAATTAATTTATGGGCTGTGGTGACCATTTTTCATTTGTTATCATGCACTTCCATTTGATCTCTCATATCTTTCTTCTGCATCTGCAACCATAGTGTATAAATCTTCCTCTCAAGCATTGTCATGGTACCCAAGATATATAGGTGTAACTCCCTATTAGTTCCACAAAACTGACCTTAATTTCTAAAAATGGTATCAGATGCGAATAAAGTTTGGTAAGATGATTTGTTTTGATTTACTTTGTACCACTTATCTTGGGAGTTTTCTTCCTACTTTTCTTTTATCTAATTTAGGCAGTATAGTCTTGCAAGCCCAGTTGCATGTTTATCCATTACCTCCCTGCCAATGCTGCTCCTTAGAGAGATGGTGCTGTAAGATTTTGGATGCTAAGAATAATAAAATGGCATTTTTCAGTAACCTGTAGTAAATACGCAATTTCCTTTTGAACTTAAAAATGGTAATTTTTTTTCCAATAAAATATGGGGATTTTGCAGATCTGATGGAGTCAGTGTTAGTCTGGTAAAATGAACAGAAACAGACAAATCCAAACAGCTTTCATTTTATTCTGTTGTGTTGACAAATGGTAAGACTTAAAAATCCAATTCTCCCACCGAGCTCTTACAAGAAGCTGGTTTGGACTGCTGAAAGGCAACAAAACCCTCTCTTTTTTTGTTATTGTGATGGGGTTATGGGGGAGGGTGTGTGTGTGCTCGTGTGTACGTGTGTTTTATTTTACATAAAGAGACTTCAGTTCAGAGTAAGGATTGCTAATTAAGCAAAAACCATGACCAGATGTTTATTAATACCTCTCAGGTTCATGGGATTTGGATAGTGTGCAGTTTTTATGAACTAATTTGAGAAAGGAAACACCTTTATTGGAATAATGGCCAATTATAATTGCCTACTTTGCCTATTTTTCTTTTATCTGATGTATAGGGGGGAAAAAACAAGCCCAACCTATCATCGTCATGCTGTTGATATTAATTCTGCACATTATTGGGTACATATTATTAATAATAAATACATGATATGATAATGTACAGATGAAAAATCCCTCAGCAGTTTACATTACAACTTTTTTGTGTGTGTTGTTATTAGTTTATCACATGCCAACATCGTTAACCTATTTATATGTAGCCTGCCACTAGGTTTGCCTCTGCCAAAGCAACGATGCGTCACTTTGATGCCAAAAAGCACTGAAACAGGAAGAGTTGCTGTTGGGTCCCAGCATGGTGACTTCATCACAGGCCTCAGCTTCAAACTGTGGAGTAATAAAACTGAATAGCACAATATAAAACTCCACGTTTCATAAGACAAATATTGCTTTACGCATTCATGTCCCTTGTACTATGTTAACTGTAGGAAGAAATGGAATACAGTTTTAGTGACCCCCTGGGACCTATAAAGGCTATTTCTGAGTCTGAATCTTGCTGTTTAATTTAATCATTTATTATATTAATATTCAAATGGGCTGCATCTTATTAGCTACTGCAAAGATGTTAGTATGTCTGAAATAAATGCCTAATTATGCTTTTGAAGAGAGAGGTTCTAAAGACTTTTGTACATTTGTGCTAATAGAACAGTTCATTTGCAGATTTTTTCTGCAGAAATCAGCAGCCTAAGCATTTTGTTTTTTTCCTCTCCTTACTTTGAATAAAATAAGAACACAGATCAAATATACCATTGTGATGCCTAAAGAGCATATACGAGTTTTCCCCTTTGTACTGAGCGACTTCATTCTCCAAGCAAGTGAGTTATACAGTAACAAACTGACCAGTGCCCTCAGCTTCCATCTCAATAACACATTAATAAAAATAACTGCTTTAACCAAATGACCATGAAATTAAGTATGTTCTTGTTCAAATTAAACAAATGGATATGCTTTTGGAAAATATTTTTGAGCCTGACATGGTCATGTTTAAAATACATTGACATTTTATTGTTTTAAAAGCCCATTATTATTTTTTTCCTGAAGTGCAAACCAGAAAAAGATGAGCACTTTGGATTTCACATCTTCAAACAATGGACAACAGATTCTTGCAAAAAACCATATTGTGACTCTGCATCAAATGGATATCAGGGTACAGGGACATGAAGGAAAAACTATCAGTCAGTGGATTTCATTTGCAGGATCTCCAGGAAAAACCTTTCCCTAAGTCTGCATAACTGCAAATAGTGTATGTGTAAAGGGTACCAACACATTTTAAACTAAATGCACACAGTGTGTTTAGAGCAGTGCAGGAAATTAGTAAAA
Source organism: Nestor notabilis (assembly GCF_000696875.1). Classification (NCBI taxonomy): domain Eukaryota; kingdom Metazoa; phylum Chordata; class Aves; order Psittaciformes; family Psittacidae; genus Nestor; species Nestor notabilis. The sequence continues at coordinate 8,366 of NW_009942430.1, read as the reverse complement.
AATGCAAAAGTTACAGTCCACAAAATTAAGAATTACAAGTTATTATCTTTCAAAAGATCACTACAAGCAAACTTGGAATAATCTTTTTTTTTTTTTTCTTAAATCTCTGAATCCAAGGTTCCTACTAATACAAAATTATTTCTTTCATAACTGTTTGCAGAATAGATGATGATGTTAACAAACCTTTAAAGGACAGAGACTACCGGAATCTGACATTCTCATTTTATCCACAAAAACAAGTCAGTGAGCTGCAGGATGAGGTCCTCCAAGTTGACTTGGAAAAGGGCTTACCCTCTGCTACCGGCAGTGGTACAAAGCCTCACCAGAGCATCTCCTGCAAGTGAGGACGAGGATTATCACAGTAATTATTGCCAGGCAAATTATTAGCCTTCTTGAACCCAGGGAGGAGAGGTGAGTCAGCTCCCATCCTTGCTCGAGGAAGTTTTGTCTAGTGACTTTAAGTCCTGCTACTGCTCATGGGAGTCCTGCCCGCAAAGGCTGAAATGAGACCCCACTCCACATTCATTCCTTAATCCTTCCATAGCTTTTGGGGCTGCACCTCATCTCTTCCCACAAAGCCTTCACTGCAGCCAAGTCATCCTTAAAAACCTAAGTAAGTTTGGCTGTGGAGAACTGGAGTCAGTAATACCCCACCACTGCAGGAGACATTGAGGATGATTATTTGGTTACCTGAAATCACTGCCAGGATTGCAGGGAGGATCAGTGTATATTATGGCATGCAGTGCAGAATATTTTATAACCACTATTATCTTAGTGATCAACTGAAATTATTAACAATGGTCAGCTGAGCTACCCTGCATAAAACAATAGCCTTGGTAGTTTTCTAATTAATGGCAATAATGTTTCTCTCAGTAAGTAGTTGATGCATTTCTCTGTTGGAAAATATTTAAAAATACATGTTGTCATCCAGTTTTGCCTTCTTTTTGCCTGCAGAGTATCTAAGGATGAGATTTTCACTGTCAGTTTAACGAGTTGAAGCAAAGCTAGGGCATCAATAGTTAACCTTATATTACCCTCTGGTGAACAGACACAGTATCAATGTAAGGGTTTAACTACCACACCACTAAAAACACATATTCCTGCAGTTTTAGACTAGCCATAAGAATGCTGTGTATATGTTTTCCTCATTATTTGGATGTGCTGTTTGAATGTTGTGATCAGTGATTCAGAGCACATGATTCATCAGGAAGACATTTGCTAGGCAGACATGTGAGGAGCTGTCTGCCTCTTCAATCTCACTGACAGGGCAAAAATGCTGATTTATAGTAAATCATTAAAATCTGCTTATTATTGCACTGCTTGTTCCTCTTCTCCACTTCAAGCCAGCATCTTGATCTGCATCATGTCTCTTACAATTTTATACTACAGCAAGCAGTTATTTAAACAAGAGAGAAATGATCCTTAGTCTTTATTAGTGCATATGAAAGGATATTTTGTTTAAAGAAGACTAATTAGGAAAGCAGACTCTATTTTCTTGCTCAGTTTAGGGAAAAATAGAGATTTAAAACATGTAAGTGAAAAGAATTATTACAATAAAACAATATTTTAAAATGATTATTTAATAGCTTGTTAAAAAAAAATAAAATATCATAGATAAGTGGCTCAAACACCACCAAAAATATTTGGAAGGAAAGAGAGGTCAGATGGTTATTCAGCTTGTGATAGAACCCAGCAAAGACACAGCTAAATATTATGTGATTGTTGGTGGAAAGGAAAAAACCCCTTGAAATTAGAAGTAGGTGCCAGTTGGATACAATGACAGTGGGAACATTAAAATCATTTTCAAGAAGGGGGGGCAGGAAAGTTTTGTTTACTCTAAAAGAGGTGGTTTTGTGAAATAATACAATATTTAAATATGCCGTCTGATAGAAAAACAAAGAAACAATACAAAAAGGTCTATATTGTGTATGTGTTACTTACAGTAAAAATTTTAATTTGATGCCTGGGGACAGAAATCCTTGCCACTGAATTACAAAGAAGTGAATAAACTGACTCAAAATTAATCCATACAGATCTGTCCCCTTAATAATACTAATTCCAGAGAACAAAGCAGTGCATAATGCATTTTAAATTAACTTGGAAAATGCATAATTTATATTTGTTTTATTTCTTAATATTTGAACACAGGTACTTTTTAGAATGCTAAGGACAAGAAAGGAGAGGACAGGTTTTGTCCATGTATGCTCAATTTAAAAAAAATAAAACGAGGTAGTATTTTTCAAGCTCTCTTAGAAAAGGACTTCAGCTGTGAAATATTACAGAGAAAGGATAAACACAGTTAGGAGAGAGAAAATGATTTTTAACATGCTGTGAAATGAATATGTTTGGTTAAAATATAAAAAGGGTCCTAATTCCTAATAAAACATTCTGAAATAGATAATTACATATTAGTTTGGATCAAAAATAATGTCCTTGCTCATGAGAAGCAATTGAGAGATACCCGGCAGGGTGCCCTGTCGGGCATGGCGGGCAGGGACAATACAGGATGTACGAGGGCAGGGGTAAGGCACTGTACTTCAATGTTCTGGTCCATGAAAAATACATGGTACCCATGGGAAATGACAAGGCTCAAGCCTGCTTTATTAATGCTCTTCACCTACACATGTAACATTGTCACCTGCCCTTTATATGTATTGTGTTATTTACCTTATAGGTGTGCAAGTAGAAAACCAGACATCCTGTGTCTGATCTAGAAAAGCTGTGCCTGCAATTCAGGGGTGCATTGATGTAATTCAGGGGATGCACTGATCCTTCCTCTGCTGGGGGAATTTAGCTGGTCAGCTCTACCCTCTGCAGCCCACGGGGCAAGCCCTCAGTTACCCAGGCACTGCATTAACATGGGGAAGAGGAAATAATCTCATATACTGGAATAACAGTTTCCTTCCAGGCTATGCCTTTTGGACGAATTCATAGGCACTGCACTGCCTCACTGTAATGTGTCTGTGCTGTTGGATTTGAAAGTTTGTTGTTCAGTTTGAATTAAAAAAAAAAAAGAAAAAAGGAAGGAAAACAAAAGGCTTGCTGCTACAGTACTAACAGATGGGAATGTAATGCAAGGAGAGAGCATCTGGATTTAAAGATTCTTAGTCTGGAAAGTTAGTCCTCACTGTTTCCCCTCTCTCCTTGTCCAGAGTAACTTGTAGATCTAATAAATTGGAAGGGTTCTTGAAGAGGGTCAAATGACAATCAGGTAGGTGTATCCCTTTTGCATAGCCCTCTCTGCAGTGATGGGGCAGGCCTGCATGGGCGTTAGGGGTTGCTCCATTTTCTCTCTGTGATACCAGTCTGCGCAGCTCCTGAAAAGAAAAATAAGCTTTTATAGAGATGTAAATATTGCAAGCATTCCCATTCTTGTATCAAAGCTATGACGCTGAATGTGGATGGAAACCTGAGTAAGAACTGAAAAAATATCAGACCTGCTTGACTATATATACTTCGGTAAATGTTGGCTCACCTGGTATTTAAGTCAGTGGTGGTACCTGTGCCAGCTGGTAACCAGGAATGATTTAGAATATTTTTTTTCTGGTGTAGATTTTAGTTATTATTACTGTTAACTCACTTTGAGTTGTTATAATAGGAGCACGTGAAAGGTAAAAAGCATATTTTAGTAAGATTTTTTTCTAAATAATCTATATGATGTTCAAAAGAGGTGAAATTTGCCTGCAACCAGACTTGCTTACAACACAGAAATTTAGCCCCCAGTTGCTAAGTTATAAATCTTTCTGCCACATTGGGTAGATCGTCACATTACCTTGAACTAAATTTGTAAAGAATGATCATTGTCCTCACAGCTGTAAGAGAAAAATGTAAAGTGTGTCCCAAACCATGGGTTTTAATAGGCTGTGCACATGAAACTAAAAAGTGAGGAGATAAAACCCAGCCAACGCAAATTTATCCAAACGGATTACTTCCATAGTGACAATTTGTTAAATAATGACTTTACTAAAAACCTAAATTGATTACATTTTGCACAGTTTTAGTATTTTAACTACCTGGAAAAAATATCAGCTTATGTTTATAGGAAAACATTCCTAGTTAATTCCTTCCTTGGTGTTATGGTTGCGAGTTATTTTCAATAACTCAATTTACAGGCTAGCCTTATCGTGGGATAATGCAAATTAATGCTTAGAGTCATAAGTGTTTCCCTGGGAAACAGTAATTTCAAGTTAATGTCTCTTGATGTGAAATGGAGTGCAGTGTCACAAGCTCTCTCTCACCAACCTACAAATTAACTTCTGTTCCCTATGTTCAAGAAATATGGATGGTGTCCTACTTTGCTGTCCCATAAAAAGTCATACACGTATATGTGTATGTGTGTATCAGGTCGCTTTTTAGTGAACTGGCTGTCCTGGCTATCCTGTGAAAAAGCTGTACACAGCCATTGCAAATAAAAGGGAAAGCAAAGTACTATGATTTACAGGATACTACTACAATGAAAGATAATAGTTGATCCTCAAACCAGGCATGTTTGGGCAGGTTGGTTTGGTTTGTACCTAAGGATTAGTAAGAAAGAATTTTCAACAAGCAACAGTTGAAAAATTCTCCAGTCCAGCATGGCTATGTCTTCTGCATATATATTTGATCTTGTATTTTGAGTCCAATCTTTTTAACACATCCTGCAGAACTCCAGCCTTATAATATTGCACAGAGAAATCACAGCACTTGTCTCTATCCTCCCAAAGTTCTGCACATGTTGGAGCATGTTAGAATCATAGAATCATAGAATAGTTAGGGTTGGAAAGGACCTTAAGATCACCTAGTTCCAACCCCCCTGCCATGAGCAGGGACACCACACACTAAACTATGTTGCCCAAGGCTCTGTCCAGCCCGGTGGTGAACACCGCCAGGGTTGGAGCATTCACAACTTCCTTGGGCAACCCATTCCAGTGCCTCACCACCCTCACTGGAAAGAACTTCTTCCTTATATCTAATCTCAACTTCCCCTGTTTAAGTTTAAAGCCATTACCCCTTGTCCTACCACTAGAGTCCCTAACAAAGAGTCCCTCCCCAGCATCCTTGTAGGCCCCTTCAGATATTGGAAGGCTGCTATGAGGTCTCCACGCAGTCTTCTCTTCTCCAGGCTGAAAAGCCCCAACTTTTCCAGCATATCTTCATATGGGAGGTGCTCCAGCCCTCTAATCATCCTCGTGGCCCTCCTCTGGACTTACTCCAACAGCTCCATGTCCTTTTTATGTTGAGGTTGTTGGATGAGACTAGGACCAAAGTAAAGTCTGAAATACTACTAGTGAATTCAGTTTCTATAGAGTCAAAGTAGACACCTTTTCCTGGCTATGATCTTGATGGTGCCTTCCCCTAGAGCTCATATTGTTGAAGGCACCTGTGGTTTGGACTGTTGGTTGTATCTTCTTGCAAAAAATCCCTTTTTCCTTTGCCTTCTTATTAGTCCTGAAGTAAACCATCTGATCTTTCTTGCACCTACCTCCTGGAATTTATTTATTTAAAAATAAGTACTAAAAAAAAACCCCAAACCCCAAGCTAAAAACCAAATAACCATCTTCTTCACTTTTCCTTTACATAGGTAACTAAGTTATGCAAAACAAGCTTTGTAAACAGAGAAATTACAAAAATCCCATCTTACAATATAGAACATTTTCTATCTTTGCATAGTCCTGAACTACTTTTAGAGATATCCAGCTCCCTGTCCCAACATGAGCAGAACTTGTGGACTGCTATTCTTGACTGCCACAAAATCCCACAGTCTCCAGCAGACCCTGAGGTGACACCAGTAATGCTGCTTAGTTTTTTCCAAGAAGTGGAACTAGTGTTCAGACTCCTAAGGAATAAAAACAAATTAAAAAAAGGCTGATAAATAGCATTGAAGTAGGGTGCCCACTGAGCATCAGCTAGGACAGTCCCAGCAGTCCTTTGAGCTAAAGAGAGTACACATCTCAGCAAGCCTCAAGGCAGCTATGGGTAATTATGTGGCACCAAACTCTGCACAGGCTGCAGGTCATGAGCTCACAGAGGAAGGAACTGGGCTCTTCTGAAAATTCATGGGTAGGATATGTTCCATGAGAAGGGAAAAAATCTAAATCGCATGCCACTCGTGCTCCAGAGAGAAGTAGCTATGTATCCTTGGGATGTATCTTTCCTCATCTTGAGTACAGGCAAGAGAATGAAAGTAGAAATGCTCATCAGCAGCCAAAGGCAGATGTGGCATTTCAGAGGTAGGGGAATCCAGGGCAATAATAAGATCTGAGATAGAGAACAAGGTAGAATCCTAGAAAATGAAAGAGAAGGAAGAAGAAGTGAGACTGCAATAAAAAAAATGAAGAATGGAGGACAGAGCACTCAAAAACCAAGATGAACAAATAAGATGGTAAAAACTAGGAAGAAAAAGCTACAGCATGACTGATTTTTAAAAGTTAAGGACCTGATTGTCTATAGGAGGAGGAAAGGAATAAAGACTGGGGGGAAAAAAGGAAATAAAGACAATCTGGGCTGATGGAAACAACAGAGACAAAAAAAAAGAAAGTGTGTCTGAAGAAACAGCAGCAGAAGTGGAGAGCCCAAGTTCCTTTGGGAGGAGGCAAAAGAATAGTTGTGTGCTCAGGACAGAAAGGGATTGCTTGAGACACCACTGGCAAAAGACAACATGGTTCCTATTTATTAAAGCAGATTGATTAGTATTTTTTTTCTCCTAAGATTTGAAGTAAATCATGGGGCTCAGAATGCTAAACAAGGATGCAGAAAAGACAAAATGTTTAGGTTGTGTAGATGAGCTTTAGTTTTCAGAATGTCTTGAAATAGCACATACTGAATAAAATTGCAGAAAGTATAATAGCCTGTTTACAAGATCAAGGCATAGAAGCAAATCGAATGAAAGGTTAATAAGATCAGAGTTCATAAATTAAGGTTTAAATTCTCTTTTTCTTAAAGAGAAAGATTTAGTTGAAACATCATGCCATTTATTTTAATTGTAGAAATTATTAGACATGTGGAAGAGCAGAAGGGATAGTATGCAGTCAGTGAAGGGACCTGGTATTTTTGACCTAGGAAACGCCCTTCCAGACAAAGTCAAAGACATTGCATATTCAGAAATCAATATATTTTTCTTCAGTTGAAAAAGTCTTGTATTGTCCACGTTGATTCATTTCATCCAACCTTAAATAGTTTTACTTCATTAAAGGAAGAATTTTTTTCCCCTGTCTTTTCCATTTTTTTTTTTTAATATGACCACAGATAATTCATTCTGACCAAAAAACAAAGATTCAGATATGAACAAAAAGACCAGCAATGTTACTTTGATTTAGCGACTTGAAAACAACAGAAAGTATTTATTTTTATGTTTCCAACATAAATAATGTCATGTTTAGAATTATATTTGCCATCAAACTTATGAAGCCCAAAGATATCTCTTTAATTCAGAAGCATCACTTCTATCTTTGGGAGATATTTTCCTTGCATTAGGTTTCTTAAGAGTGTGCAGAAAAAGATACTGCAAATTCAGCACTTAAGAGAAATGATAATCAGACAGTATCACATTTAAATCATAATGTTACCTTACATTGCAACACCTCGCTTTTCTTACAACTCATAGGAATTCCCTAAGGACCATCGTTTTTTAGATAAAACAAGAGATTTCATCAGCAACAATCCCAACGGAATTCTTGCACTTTGGAGTTGCTCTGTTGTTTTTGGGGTTTTTTTAATGGAAAGACAGTTTACACACAAGAAGATGGCTGCTGATATGATAATTGAGACTCACCTGGCAAAAATGTTTTTCTTTTCACAGTTACTCCTTTTGGACTTCATTCTGCAGAAGGCTCAAAAGTCTTGACAAAAATTCTATGACCGAATGGTTGAATAAAATGGCTGCTGTTTAGGGGGCCATGATGGATAAGCAGAGTGCAGAGGGACCGGCCATCAGTTCATGTCTGTCCTGTGCTGGGAGAAGGTGCCATGGCAATATCAGGAAGGCAGCCATTCTCATGGATTTCTTACCTGCCTTGCAGCATTTCTTGCTCACTGTGGGGAAGGGGAGAAGCACCTGGACTGTCACTAGCTTTGTGGTCATCCTCGCCTCCTGCAGCTACACTCTTCAAAGCTCTCAAGGTTCCGGCCAGCCTTTAATGTGAATCCTGGAGGGAGAAGACTGACTTGTCTATCTTCATAGCCTACAAAAAAAAAAGAAAGTAGAAACACAAAGAAAAATTGGTGGATCCTGAAAGACAAGTCTGTGCTACAGCTCTCAGGCCCCCAATGCAAGAAGGACATGGAGATGTTAGAGCAAGTCTGGAGAAGAGCCATGGAGATTCTCTGAGGTCTGGAGCACCTCTCCTATGGAGACAACCTGAGAGAGCTGGGCTTGTTCAGCCCAGAGA
>NW_009942429.1:45918-47357 GCF_000696875.1 Nestor notabilis | reverse complement strand
AGGTCTTTTCCAACCTCGTTGATTCTATGATCATTTAGCCAGAATAAAACCCAACTAAAGAGCAGCAGTGAATTCATGCAAAATGAAGCCTGTTCCTACCATAATGACATAGGACTTCATGCTCACCCACTGCAGGGAGATAGTTTTGCCCCATCCGTGCCACCAGAAGCAGTGGCCAAGGCTTGCAGCATGCTATCACTACCTCTCCTCCTTGTCCCACACATGGGATGCTTGAGCTCTCCACCAGCCACGTGAAAGGGCTTCTCTCCCTTGGAAGAAAGGGCTCCTTGTTCCCACATAGTGATGGCATTTGGCTCCAGGGCTGACAAACGCTCTCAGCTCATCACCGATGCCCACGTAAGGACATTGCAGACTGACCCTGTTCTGCAGTACAAGTTCCTGCTCTAATGACTCGGAAAGTTCACTGTAGTGAACATCTAAAGTTCACTGTGTTGAACATCTACCTGATGTACCGTGAGGTTAAAAACCTAAACTCAAGTGGGAGGATTTCAGGCATTCGACTCCGACTTGTGTTCAACCTTCTTCATCCTAGAAAATAGGAAAGCCCTGGGGACAAGGGGTCTCACCAAAGGTTCTCAACATCTACTGCAATGGGTTTCACCCTCTACTGGTACCTACTAATTGCTGAAGAGCAATGGACAGGTTAAAGTTCATTTTGAGAGCGCTTTACTGTCTGAGCTTTGCTCAGAAGAGGTCCTGCATTCATTTGCCACAGCTTATTCATCCATAAAACAACAATATCCCCTTGGGCACAGAAGACCATGAGAGATGGTCATGAAATCCTCTAGCTGAAGGTCAGAAACACAGTCCAGAGTCAATCTGTGCTGAAGATGACCTATAAGCTGAACCGAGGAGTGTCAGACCTGAGGGACAAAGCCAAGCCAGGCTGTCTGGATTCATTGGCCCTACCAGGAAGGTCAACTGTCATCTGATTGTATCATCCTGCCCCATTCCACACAAGGCTACATCCTCCATCCCACATCCTCCACAGTGGAGCTGGGCGGGAACTCCCATCCCGACCTTAACTCCTACCACCACCAAACTTGGCTTGGCTTGAACCAACAGACCTGGAGGATTTGGGCAAATACAGAGAGCTGTGAACTACCCATGGATGACACAGGAACCCCTTCCCACCTAAAGACTGTTCAAAGCAAGGTAAAGCAATGTCTCAGAGCTCACCAGCTCCTATCTGTGCTGGTCATACATCACCTGGACCTTATGGGGTGCCTTTTATCCCTGTTGCACAAGCAACTATTCAACAGCCTCTCCCACCCACCTTCACAGGGTCTGGTAGCACATCTAAGACATCAGAGAGCAGCAGATGGCTCAAGAAAGTGGAGATAAACTGAGCAAAACCATAGAATCATGGAATGGTTTGTGCTGGAAGGGACCTCAAAGCTCCTCCAGCTCCAACCCCT
>NW_009942429.1:45576-45865 GCF_000696875.1 Nestor notabilis | reverse complement strand
ACCCTGCCAGGGATGGGCCAGCCACAGCTTCTCTGGGCACCCTGTGCCAGCGCCTCAGCACCCTCACAGGGAACAGCTTCTGCCTAATGTCTAATCTAAATATAATGATTAACACAGTTGTAGCTGTTATTCTCTGGGATGTTTCCCTTGGTCAATCTACCTGGTAGAGTCCACCCCCCTTCACAGGGGCTTGGGAGAGTCACAGCATCACCCAGTGCTTGTTTCCAGGTCCTGCTTCTGCCTGGAACAACTGTGGCTGCCCCACCCCTTGCCCTGTTCGAGGGCCGGG
>NW_009942429.1:38502-45524 GCF_000696875.1 Nestor notabilis | reverse complement strand
CTGGAGCTGGAGGAGCTTTATTGTCCCTCCTGTGTGGGCTGGGTAAGAGCTCTGGATCTGTAGTAATGTGTCTTTCTGGGCCAGAACCCCAGAACCCAATAAATCTGCTGTTCTTTGAGGGCCTTATTTTGGTTTTAGAGCCATTCTCCAAGCAATGTTCTACAATCTTAAATTCAGCTGACAAATCCAAAGCTCCCTGACATCTCTGTAATTAGCTGCAGCCAGCTGACTTACAGTTTGACAACCAGAGCTATATTTGCTCAGCACGGCTGTGTTCTGCCTTGCTATTTAATATTATTCATGTTGAAGTACTCTCCTTCAGCCCCAGAAGCTCAAGAAGCAAGATGAGGGTCAGCACTTCGCAATTTCCTGGTCTTTTATTTCAGTTCTCCAACCACATGCAAGTGAGAGATGGCAGGATCCAAACCTCTCCCTACATATTTCCCATTCTCAAGCCAAGGACTTGCATTGCTTCATTAGTTTACTGGAGGAAACCAGCTTCTCAGGAGGCATTTGATTACATGAAGCTAAAGTCTCCAGGGAAAATGTTGTGTAATCACCTCTGTTTATTATCCCCATTCTCGATGCATCCCCATTGACCAGGCACTGACCACCCCCTCCCTTCCCATTCCCAGTTAAGAGCTACTGCATCATTTATGTGACCTACTTGCATGCCAAAATTCTATCCTGGTGTTATAGTTGTGAGCAATTAGTTATGGGCCCTGATCTTGTTCTTAGAGATATCAGGATGGGGTTAATTCTTCATCTCCCTCCATATCAATGCCATAGAATCATAGAATCGTTTGGATTGGAAGGGACCTTAAAGCTCCTCCAGCTCCAACCCCTGCCCCGGGCAGGGACACCTTCCACTAGAGCAGGTTGCTCCAAGCCCCTGTGTCCAACCTGGCCTTGAACACTGACAGGGATGGGGCAGCCACAGCTTCTCTGGGCACCCTGTGCCAGCGCCTCAGCACCCTCACAGGGAACAGCTTCTGCCCCAGAGCTCATCTCAGTCTCCCCTCTGGCAGGTTCAAGCCATTCCCCTTGTCCTGTCCCTCCATCCCTTGTCCAAAGCCCCTCTCCAGGTTTCCTGCAGCCCCTTTAGGCACTGGAGCTGCTCTACATTGTCCCCTTCTTGCAGCAGAGGGGCAGGATCCCCTCCCTTGACCTCCTGGGCACACTCTGGGGGTGCAAATGCTCTGCCCTGCCCCATGGGTGACAGCAGCTGGATCTTCATCTACCCAGGATATAACACTAATGAACCAACCACTGTGAATCTCAGAGCTGGGTATTGCAGACGCAACACGAAGCCAAGATGAGCAATAAATCAAAAGGCTGGTGTTTTATTTCCATCAATACTCACTGACTAAATGCTTGGGGTCACGGTGTCAATCCACTTAAACGTGGACTAAAGATTTCAGCAGAGCTGAGTCTGCACCTGAAGCCTCGTGACCTTCCTCCCATCCATCCATTCATTTCCATCACTTGGAGTATTTCCTACTTCTGCTTGATTGCCAGAGACGATATCTGCTGTGTAACTCCTGCTTTCAGATCCAAAGCACCGAGCACAGATTTGGGTCAGAGATAGGCCAAACCTCTCTCAGCTCTCCAGGTACAGCCATTACCCATTTGGCCAGCAGCCATGTAATGTACATGTTCTTCTCATTGCCTACTGCTGGAAAATTCCACCAGAAATCATAATAAATAGGGAAAAAAGGAAAACCGGGAAGAACAGAGAAACATTTTGATATGATAGACACTGGGTATCAATGTAGGGACTTGCTCCACTTGCCAGATGACAAGTACAAATGACACAGCTTGCTGGTGGCATGAGTTTTCCCAGTCCAATGATGCTATTCAGATTTGGCAGATGAAGGAAAGCATCAGAATTGCTTCCAAGACCTTTATGTAATGACTTTAATGAAGGCAATAAACATTCTGAAGAGTATTCAAAGATCCAATACTCAGGATCTTTAAAAGCCTGAAAATCATGGAATGGTTTGTGTTGGAAGGGATCTTAAAGCTCCTCCAGTTCCAACCTCCTGCCATGGGCAGGGACACCTTCCACTAGAGCAGGTTGCTCAAAACCACTCTCTAGCAATAGAAGCCAGGGTTTTCCTGCTACATTCAGTCTGAATCAACACACCTTAAAGGGATTTGGTTCTTGGGCCTGCTTCTCTCGGTGTAGCATGTTTGTGCTCAACCACTGAGAAAAGTGAGAGCTCTGAAGAGCTGCTTCCCTTTCACATCATACCTACAGTGCAGGACTGGAATGGGAGAGGTCAGAAAGCACTCAACCACCCAGACAGAGATTTTATTCATGCCATTTACATGATGTACTCCAGCCTTGGGTGGTTGCAGAGCACCTTTCCCTGCAGAAGATCATCTGTCTCCACAGATGGTTCAGCCCCTAAGGGAAACAACCTTTTATTAACACCCATCACACCATCACTGAATGTATCTTAGGGTTTATCATGCAAAAATGCCTCACACTCTCATACCACAGGGGCTGGGTTCTCCATGGAGGAGGTAACCATTTCCATAACTTTATTCCCACTTCAGCAACAGGAGTTAAACACTTGCTACATGCTCAGTGTTCAAGGCCAGGTTGGACACAGGGGCTTGGAGCAACCTGCTCTAGTGGAAGGTGTCCCTGCCTGGGGCAGGGGGTTGGGACTGGCTGATCTCAAGGTCCTTTCCAACCCAACCCATTCCATGATTCTATGCTCTCCATACAGGCAAATACACACATGGCTTTTTTGTCTGGATTTGCTGTTCCTAGTTCCTAAGGAGGCCCCAGCTTCATTGAATGATATGAAGAGGGAGGAAATGGTGCCAGCCACGCTCCTGGCACACAGCCCACACACTTTGCTTTCCTAGAGGTCCATCACAGCATCTACTGTAGAACATCTACACTGACATTAGGTTTAATACTGAAATGAGATGGTTCCCTTGGGATTAACAAAGCAGCTCGGAACCTGGGCTAGCCAAGCACACAGGAGACTTCCTATAGACAGGCCTGTTCTTGGCACAACTACGTGCTTTGGGTTGACTTCAGCATCCAAAGAAAGCAGCCAACAATCAGACATTGCCCTGCCAAACGCAGGAAGGTCTTGGTGGAACCTCTGACCAGGTGTGAGCAGGTCCTGACGCTACCAGGGGTTCAGGTATCTACAGAGGTTTTGTGCTGACTCCTTCTCTGGCTGCGGTCTGGCAGGGCAATTACAGGCATCCTGCAACCACCTCATCCTCAGATGAACCCGATTCCAGTTCTACTTTGCTGCAGAGCCCAGTGGGTGCCTCTCGATGAGCGCTCCTGCTATGACAATCAGCGGAGGAGCCGGTTGTATCACGTTGTGCCAGCAATGCTGAGATGGAGAGAAGCACTCGGGGAAACAAAAGCGCTGATCCCATCAAGGTATCAACTGCTCAACCTGATCCGAAGCCAGGAATACAAAGCAGGAGCCTCGTGCAGGATGGTTATTATCAACCCCAAAGCTGCCAGACAGGATCCAGGTCCTGCTTCCAGTCTTAATGAAGAGGCAGGGAGGGCTAAAGCAACCCAAGCCCATTCTGCAGTGGCTCAGCAGTTCATTATTAGTCCAAGTGCATGAGCGTGGCAGTTTGAGCACTGCAATGAGCCCCAGACTTGTTTTGATGGGATAAATCCCTTGAAAGAAAGCAAAAAAAACCCCAACCAGCTTTGGCTGGGAACTAATGTGCTTTGATAAGAATCAGCGTGGGAACTGGAAGCTCCAGGAACAACGAGGCAAAGTCTATTTATACAAGACATGAACACAGGAGAGCTACAGAGCTGACATTTGAAAACAGACACAGAAAATCATACAATCAAAGAATCATGGAATGGTTTGGGTTGAAGGGACCTTAAAGCTCCTCCAGCTCCAACCCCTGCCCCGGACAGGGACACCTTCCACTAGAGCAGGTTGCTCCAAGCCCCTGGGTCCAACCTGGCCTTGAACACTGCCAGGGATGGGGCAGCCACAGCTTCTCTGGGCACCCTGTGCCAGCGCCTCAGCACCCTCACAGGGAACAGCTTCTGCCCAAGAGCTCATCTCAGTCTCCCCTCTGGCAGGTTCAAGCCATTCCCCTTGTCCTGTCCCTACATCCCTTGTCCAAAGCCCCTCTCCAGGTTTCCTGCAGCCCCATTAGGCACTGGAGCTGCTCTAAGGTCTCCTCAGAGCCTTCTCTTCTCCAGCTGAACCAGCCCAAGTCTTTCAGACTCTCAAAGACAAGTTTTGGAAGCAAGCTCTCAACTATTTCATGTACAAACTCAACCCCCCTTCTGCTTTTCCTTTTTGATGGTTAACCTACAAACTAGTGCCTCATCAACTGAGTCAAAGATGCTTATGCTCTATCTTGCTTGGGTTTTGTCTCCTTAAGGAGCCTACTATGAGGGTTCTCATAGCATGACTTCCAGCTCCTCATACTCTGCCTTTGGTTTTAATTTGAAAGGCCTGATCCAACCTGAGCTGGTATCTGAAGGGTGGATGCCGTTGCTTTAGAGGTATGGAAATGAAGATGATCAGATGAACGCCTGGAGTTCACCCAAGCCTATGTTAAAGCCTTGGATAAACGCCCAGGGTGAGACCTGGACTTGGCTGCAAAACCCGTTTTGCTTCCAAATAATCAGATGTTGGCCTCATGGTCACGGAGATCATTATGATCCAAACCCCATTGTTCAGAGATAAAAACATATTTTTATATGTTTTATATGGACCCAACAATTTCTAGACAGAGGCTTGTGACACCTCTAAACCTGCAGTTTCCGAGTCTTTTTTTACTGCAATGAGTATAGTAACCCTCTGCTCTGCTCTGGTGAGACCCTCCTGCAGCACTGGGTGCAGTTCTGGGGCCCTCAACACAAGAAGGACATGGAGCTGTTGGAGCAAGGCCAGAGGAGCCACGAGGATGCTCAGGGGCTGGAGCAGCTCCCGTATGGAGACAGGCTGAGAACATTGGGGCTGTTCAGCCTGGAGAAGAGAAGCTGCTGGAGACCTCAGAGCAGCTTCCAGGGTCTGAAGGGGGCTACAAGGAAGCTGCAGAGGGACCCTCATCAGGGACTGGAGTGACAGGACAAGGGGTGATGGGTTCAAACTGAAACAGGGGAAGTTCAGACTGGAGATAAGGCAGCAGCTCTTCCCTGTGGCTGGCACAGGGTGCCCAGAGAAGCTGTGGCTGCCCCCTCCCTGGCAGTGTTCAAGGCCCGGGTGGACACAGGGGCTTGGGGCACCCTGCGCTAGTGGAAGGTGCCCCTGCCCGGGGCAGGGGGTTGGAACTGCGTGATCTAAAGACCCCTTCCAACCCGAACCAGTCTGGGACTCTATGATTTTCCTTTGACCATGGAAACAGAGTGAGAAATCAACACCTTTCCACCCAGCATATGCAGGACTACAGACTTCAACCTCGCACCATCATGTTCTCAACTCTAACCTCAGCTTTACACTCCCTCATCTTTAACCCCAGGGGGAGGACCTCCATTCCCAGCACACACCATCTCCAGTCACACATCCCCACACACCACAGTGCATCCCCTCCCTGCTGTTCTCCATGCTACCACAGAGCTTTCCGAAGCGAGAAAAGCCACCCAGAAACTCCATCCAGTTGAACCAGCCACAAGAACTGCCTCAGGAGTCTTGTCTTTGGCTTTAGAGAACTGCCTCCTGCTTTGATCAGGGTTCCTCTGCCCACACGAATCCCTTTCTCCCATCATTTCTTCTTCCTTCGGGTGTATACAAAGGAAGCATCCCATAGAATCAAACAGCTACAGTTTTTTATCTCCACTTCCCTGAGACTCTGTTCCAGCCCGAAGTTCTTCATAAGCTCTACAATGCCTTAGATGTGCTCCTCTGAACTCCACTCAGAGACGCCTGTCGCCGACACAGTTAACAGCAACTCCCTCCCACTGCAGCTCCCCTGGAATGTTATGAATAATAATTCAGATAATTCCTGAGGCAGACAATAATATTCCAGCTCCACCACCTGCAGCTCCACAAAGCATTTCATTAGGAACTCAAAACATCACCTGCCTTTGAGCCAATTATTTTCTTGTCAGTGTTAGCTTCATATCCCTGCTTGGAGCTGAGCTTGCTTCAGAAGACCCAAATGGGGTTTCAGTACTGGGTTTTTTCCCTTTAAGAAGCAGATCACCACAATGAACAAAGTGGACTGGATGAGGCACTCATCCATGGAAAGGTTGAGAGGGTTGGGTTGCTCAGCCTGGACAGAAGGTGGCTCCAGGGAGACCTTTGGTGGCTTTTCAATACTTAAAGGGGATAAGAATCATAGAATGGGGGAAAGAAAGATGAGGAAAGACTTGTTAGTAGAGCCTGGAGTGACAGGACAAGGGGTCATGGTTTTAAACTAAAAGAGGAGAGATTCAGACTAGATCTGAAGAAGAAATTTATGACGATGGTGGTGAAACCCTGGACCAGGCTGTCCAGAGACACTGTACATGCCCCATCCCTGGAAACATTCAAGGTCACATTGGATGGGGCTCTGAGCAGCCTGGTCTAGTGGAAGATGCCCCTGCTCGTTGCACTGCATTGGACAAGATGATCTTCAAAGGTCCTTTCCAAGCCAAACTGTCCTCTGATTCTATAAGTGACCCTTGGTACCCAGAATCCGAGTTCACCAGCAGCTTTCAAGTGTAATGACTGAGCGCAACAGACTGGTCTGAGAATGGATTTCCATCACTCAGATTTCTAAAACCAAGCCCAGGATAATAGGCCAGGAGTTAGAGAACCAAAAAGGCTGGAGGCAGCAATGGGACATGGGTATGAGCAAGCTGCAGAAGGCAGCAATCCCCCAACAGACCAAGGTTTCCAGAAACTCCGACATGCCCAAATCAACATTTACCTACAGGCCCACGCTTGAGACCAAACTCTCCCTTTAAACCACTTTGCTATTTAGAATTACAGAATGGGTTGTGTTGGAAGAGACCTTAAAGCCCACCCAGCTCCAGCCCTTGCCACAGGCAGGGACACCTTCCACTAGAGCAGGTT
>NW_009942429.1:33788-38109 GCF_000696875.1 Nestor notabilis | reverse complement strand
GCTACAGGGGGGGGGTCTCCCCAGAGCACAGCAGAGGGGCAGGATCCCCTCCCTGAGCTGCTGCTCGCGCTCCTTTTGATACTGCCCAGCGCACAGTTGGCCGATTCATCTTGCTCTCTAGTAGCTCCATCTTTGATGTGTTGTTATTCCCTATAAGCCTCACCACTCTCCTGAGAAGCTGTTAACTTGTTCCTCAACAGATATATCAAAATATATCAGAGGGGAGACCACGTGCTTCTGAGCACAGAAGTGCCCTCAGGTCTAAAAATAAGAGTTGTAACTTTAAAGCCAAAATACATTGAGTATGTTGAAAGTCCCAGATGATTCCTGGAGGCTCCAGGATCAGGTAGTGGTTGAAAGAAAAACCGCAAACACCCAACTGCTTCAGATCTCTGCTTTGCGCTTAGGCTTGGAGTTCATTGCTGTTTCGGTGCCCCATCCCTGGCAGTGTTCAAGGCCAGGTTGGACACAGGGGCTTGGAGCAACCTGCTCTAGTGGAAGGTGTCCCTGCCCGGGGCAGGGGTTGGAACTGGAGGAGCTTTAAGGTCCCTTCAACCCAAACCAGGCTGGGATTATATTATTCCAGTGACTGATTGTCTATTGTGAAGGAGTCCTGTGTCCATCCCTGGAACCTCCCCAGGAGTAACTTGTGCCCATCACCCCTTATCTTTTCCATGTGACTCCTTGTAAAAGGGATTCTCCATCTTCTCTGTAGCCACCCTTTAAGTACTGGACCATCGTGACAACATCTCCCCTGATCCTTCCCTTCTCTAAATCAAGCTGAATATACACTATTCTTCGAGCACCTCAGATCCCTGTCCCACACACTGAGACCCAGCTTCCCCTCACCCTTTACCAGCTGTATCCCAATTCTCCTCAGTGAGGCTGGATCGAGCAGCTCCGCTGTATAAATTGCTCTTGTTCAATTATGAATTCATAAATGCTTCTTCCACCCCTCCCTGACGCTGTGAATGGCAGGGGAGCTCTAAGGAATTCGCAGGAAATGGGGTTTGGATTCAATAATGAAGCTCAAATCATTAAATGCCAGTTATGCACCAACGTTTATTGGGAACTTAAAATTACCCCAGACATTCTGAAGCAATTGCTATTCCAAGCTGCAGTGTTTTCATCCTTGTGACAGGAAAATCACTGCAGGGTTACACTTCCCATCCTGTACACGAAACACTGCTGCTACCTCACCTGGTGCTTAGGTGTTGTACTTACAACAATCCATTCACTGTATGTGCCTGACGCTGAACAAGGACCTCAAATCCCTCACAAGGACCTCAAACCCTTCACTACAACCAAATAGATGGGATCCAGGTCTCAAAGCAGGAGAAGTTGCTGTGTGACTGGGTCAAAACCCTACAGGACTCAAATTTAGATTTTTATTCTTTGTCACTGAGGTTTTATTCTTTTTGTTTCTTTGGGCACTTTTAA
Source organism: Nestor notabilis (assembly GCF_000696875.1). Classification (NCBI taxonomy): domain Eukaryota; kingdom Metazoa; phylum Chordata; class Aves; order Psittaciformes; family Psittacidae; genus Nestor; species Nestor notabilis. Next base: position 36,669 of record NW_009942429.1, on the reverse strand, counting down.
TTTTTAAATATAATGAGGGAGGATGAAATGATGAATCAATTGTGAAAACTCTCTTATTAAAGTCATAATGAAAAAATGGATGAAACTAATGAGAGTACAGAAATGGGTGGATCTTTTAACTCTGTTCTCACTGGTCAACACCTGAACACAGCACAAATTGTAGGATAACACAGTGGTTTGGGTTGGACGGACCTCAAAGCTCCTCCAGCTCCAACCCCTGCCCCGGGCAGGGACACCTTCCACTAGAGCAGGTTGCTCCAAGCCCCTGGGTCCAACCTGGCCTTGAACACTGCCAGGGATGGGGCAGCCACAGCTTCTCTGGGCACCCTGTGCCAGCGCCTCAGCACCCTCACAGGGAAGAACTTCTGCCCAAGAGCTCATCTCAATCTCTCCTCTGGCAGGTTCAAGCCATTCCCCTTGTTCTGTCCCTACATCCCTTGTCCAAAGCCCCTCTCCAGCTTTCCTTTGGCCCCTTTAGGCACTGGAGCTGCTCTGAGGTCTCCCCAGAGCACAGCAGAGGGGCAGGATCCCCTCCCTGAGCTGCTGCTCACGCTCTGGGGGTGCACCCAGCACACGGGGGGGTTCTGGGCTCAAGCACACACTGAAGCCGGGTCATGGGGAGCTTCTCCTCACCCAGCACCCCCAAGTCCTTCTCCTCCTCTCTTACTCTCATTCCATTCTCCACCCAGCCTGTACTACAAGGTGAAGAGCTCACTCACGTTTCCACTCCAGCACATACTCAGCAGCTTAGCATGGACCCTCTATCAAATTACCATAAAGAAGTAGCAAGGAAAGCCCTCAGATACATACATACCATCTGATACACTAAACAGCTTTTTACCCCAAGCAATCCAAGCATCTTCCCATCTTTCTGCCTCACAGGATCCTGAGGGTCACCCCTAGCTCAGTCTATTCTGGAAACCATTAACTCAAGTATCCACATGGCCTCTCAAACATGTTCATGTTCTTCACAGAAGTGGGAACAAGAAATAAAAGTGAAGAAATGCAAGACAGCAATTTGAGCACTCACTTGGGTGTCAATCAGATCTGGGACATCCAAATTATGGATTTCACTGTGTGTTGGGGAAGATGGGCCAGAACCTACAAGGATGCTGGGGAGGGACTCTTCATTAGGGACTGTAGTGATAGGACAAGGGGTAATGGGTTTAAACTTAAACAGGGGAAGTTTAGATTAGATATAAGAAGTTCTTCACAGTCAGGGTGCTGAGGCGCTGCAATAGGTTGCCCAGGGAAGTTGCAAATGCTCCATCCCTGGTGGTGTTCAAGACCAGGTTAAACGGAGCCTTGGGCATCATGGTTTAGTGTGAGGTGTCCCTGCTCATGGCAGGGGGTTGGAACTAGATGATCTTAAGGTCCTTTCCAACCCAAACTATTCTATGATGCTATGATCAGGAGATGATATTTAAGCATGGCTTGGTCATCATCTCCATCCCCTTGTATCCCCCTCCCATCACTGCAAGGTTAGAACAGACATTCCTCCCTGTTCCCACTGTCTCTAAATCCCCAAATCCATTTTGAACCTCCCAGTATGGTTTGTTTCCACAACTTACTGTGGCCATAAAGGTGTAGAAATTCACTACTCAGTCCAAGAAAAGCCCTCAGACATGCCAAACACATCTCCTACTAACTGATGGGAGGTTCCCCTCGTTCCAGAGGGCTTTAAGGAGGTCTGCATTCACCTCACCACCATCCCGAGTCCAAACCCATCCAATTCCCTCCACCATGAGCCTCCCTCCCCGCAGAGCTGCACTGGATTTAGACAGGAACTCAGGCACAGGAAATGAAAGAGCCATTGTCAATGTCCCTGAAAACATCTGGTTGAGCACCCAACTCCTTCAATGACCCTCTTGTTCACTCCACCACATCATGCTCTGCGGTCGAGCCATTCCGATGCGGTGAGGCAATATCTGAGAGGTTCACGAGCTTCTGTGCCCTTCAACCTTATTCCTCTCATCCGAGAAAGCTTCTAAGCTTTCATTTTATGAACCAAGATTGTATTTTGAGACTCTCAAGCCAGATCACATTTGAGCTGCAAATTTTAACCTTTCCATAGTGCCTCCCATAGAGTCTGAAAATGCTCTTCAGTAACGCAGCTTCCTCAGCCCAAGCCTCCTATTTGTTTTTGCTCTCCACTTAACCTTTCGGTTCTAACAACTGGAACGTTAAGAGGAGGAGGAGGAATTGGATCTTGTGCCTCTTCTCCCTCCTCTCACTGCTCACTGTTTATCAGCACCATGTGAGTAAATACCTAAAGAAGTCAGCATGGTCTCATCTGTCAACTGGGAAATGCCAGTTATAAAAGGAGAGCTGCACCTTGGGCACTCTGGGGCTTGAGTTACTGCTCTTGCTTGGCACCACGTCTGTGTTTTGAGATCAACTAATTCAGACCTTCGTTTAAACACAGAGATGCACGGAGGGGAGTTAAGTAGCATCTGCTCTTTGATTCCACCCAACTCCAGCAGACAGAACGTCACAGCCTCATTAGGGCTGGAAGGGACCTCTGGAGATCATCTAGGCCATCCCCCCCTGCCAAAGCAGGGCCACCCAGAGCAGGTTACACAGGAATGTGTCTGTGGTGGGTTTGGGATATCTGCAGGGGGGAAGACTCTCAAAACACTGAAAGTGGCTTAAAGCCAAATTTTGTGGCTTTGGAACCAAACCCAACTGCTTTGTGTCCAAAGCCCATACTTCAATCAAAAGCTTGGAAGACCTCAACATGATAGAGTCATAGAATCAATCAGGTCGGAAAAGACCTTGAAGCTCACCCAGCCCAACCATTCCCAGCCCTGCCAAGGCCACCACTAACCCCTGGCACTGAGGCCTCGGCTACCCGGGCTGTGAACACTTGCAGGGGACGGGA
>NW_009942429.1:32136-33757 GCF_000696875.1 Nestor notabilis | reverse complement strand
TGCCCTGGGCAGCCTGTTCCAATGCCTGAGCACCCTCTGGGCAAGGAATTGTTCCTCAGCTCCAGCTAAACCTGCCCTGGGGCAGCTTGAGGCCGGTTCCTCTTGTCCCATCCCTTGTTCCTTGGGAGCAGAGCCCAGCCCCCTCCTGGCTCCATCCTCCTGTCAGGCAGTTGCAGAGAGCGAGAAGGTCCCCCCTGAGCCTTCTCTTCTCCACACTAAACCCCCAGGTCCCTCAGCCCTTCCCCATCACACTTGTGCTCCAGGCCCTGCACCAGCTCCGGTGCCCTTCTCTGGCCCCGCTCCAGCACCTCAATGTCTCTCTTGTAGTGAGGGGCCCAGAGCTGAACCCAGGATCCGAGGTGCAGCCTCACAGTGCCCAGCACAGGGGGACAGTCCCTGCCCTGGCCCTGCTGCCACACTGGGGCTGGGACAGCCCAGGATGCTCTTCACTCTTGCAGCATCCTTTTCACCCCCGTGGACCGCACACGAAGGTAGGAAGGTGAAGCAGCCAAATGAACCCACTGAACAAAGGGGAGACGCTGTGTGTGTTTCCAGGATGAAGTCTCGTGCGAGGTGTCCCTGCCCACGGCACAGGGGTTGGAACTAGATGATCCCAAGCTCCTTTCCTACCCATACCATTGCGTGCAGACCTGCTGTACATCACCGCTAACCCTGTGCCAGCTCAGGTCACCAGTGACAGGGGTGATGGATACTGCAGACAGAGCTCAGCAGCAGGGGATATTTATCATCTGGCTGATCCTACCAGTAAATTTCCAAGGTACCACCCAGAATCTAGGATACATGGATCATTAGGTTAGGAAATCTATTAAATTCCTTTCAACTAGAACTATATTGAAGTGCCACAGGATGGGTATTTACTGCGTGCTGCCGCAAGAGTGGGGCTTAGTCACTAAACCCAAGGTCAGTCTGCACTGCGTGAGCTTTGGGGACCTGGATCTGGAGCAGAAGGGTTTAGTGCTGCCAGGGATAAGAGCTGGTCACCATCCGAGAGGTCTCCCTGTCTCTCTGACGGATTCCTTCCTCCTTCCAACCTGCTGACATGAAGTATCTGCCACATAAACCCATTACATCATGTTGGCAGGTCCCTGGTGAAGCACCCGGGCTCCGTCCAGCAAGCAGCGCTGCCCGACCGCTGTAGGGAACGGGGCTGGGAAGGCAGGGTAACAAACACACACACGGGATCCTCCCGGCTGTTCCACAGGGATGAGGAGGACCAACTCTCAGCTGCACAGCCCACTGCAAGTCAAAGCAGGGTTTGCAAGCAAAGGTAGAGCCCTCAGGACAAATTATGTCAGCAAATCTGTTCACTAGAACAGATTTTAGCTTGTAATAATGATTTGCAAAGGTGCAAGGTCCTGCACATGGGTTGGGACAATCCCCAGTGCAAACACAGGCTGGTGAAGATGGATGGAGCAGCCTGAGGAGAAGGACTTGGGGTGCTGGGTGAGGAGAAGCTCCCCATGACCCAGCTTCAGTGTGTGCTTGAGCCCAGAACCCCCCCGTGTGCTGGGTGCACCCCCAGAGCGTGAGCAGCAGCTCAGGGAGGGGATCCTGCCCCTCTGCTGTGCTCTGGGGAGCCCGTAGAGCAACTCCAGGGGCT
>NW_009942429.1:23848-32009 GCF_000696875.1 Nestor notabilis | reverse complement strand
GTTGGAACATGGTCCCCAGAGAAGCAGTGGCTGCCCCATCCCTGGCAGTGTTCAAGGCCACGTTGGACACAGGGTCGTGGAGCAACCTGCTCTAGTGGAAGGTGTCCCTGCCCGTGGCAGGGGTTGGAGCTGGGGGAGCTTTAAGGTCCCTTCAACCCAAACCAGGCTGGGATTCTATGAGTTTAGATACCAAAGCACCGAGACAAGGGCACATCTCCAGGAAACGTGTGATACTTTCACCACTGCTCATACCCACATTTTACCTAAGCTCCTTCAACAAGATTCTCATCACTGAGCATCACCACAAGCCAACAAGGATGAAGAGAAGGTTCCCACAGAAAAAAAGGTTCTGCTTATACAGCGGAGCGATCAAACTAATTCTTTGAAGGCATCTTCCAGCAGACAAACAAGGAGGACTCAGAACATTTTGGATTATATCCAGTTTTCCCTGTGTACCTTTATTCCACTTAGTTGCTTGCACCCACTGAACTACTATGCAAAAAACCACTCAAGCGAAAGTACTGCTCCTCACTAGTGACCCACTCCTTGGGTATGTTTGTGACCATAAAGCACATCTCCAACCTGAAAGACTTCTTACAGAATAGCAGGTCATGGGGATCATGACAGCTTGCAGATGACAAAGCAGTTTGAAACATGTTCCTTCAGCTCTGCCCGCTTGGCTCCTTTCTAACCATCATGCCAACAACCAGAGTCGAACTATGCTAAGACCATACACAGGGAAGTGTGGTTGTGTCCTCAGAAAGCACAAGAACCCACCAACACTTTAAAGAATAAATGATTTTAAACTTTAGGTTCATCCACCTGGAGGCACAGCTACGACACGCTGCCCTGCAGAAGTTTAGGTGCACACAGTATGGCACGGGGGGGTTGTGAAAGCATCACTGCAGCACCACAGAGTTACAGAATTACTCACAAAGGACAGAAACCCAAGTGATTCATGCTCATCCTTCGAGAAAAGCAGCTTAAGTTCATGCTGTTCTTGCACGTCTAGAACAACACGTTCATGAGGATCTCATTGCTTAACTCTTAGAATCATAGAATCATCCAGGTTGGAAAAGACCTTCAAGATCAAGTCCAACCTTTACCCCAGCCCTGCCAAGGCCACCACTAACCCCTGGCACTGAGGCCTCGGCTACCCGGGCTGTGAACACTTGCAGGGACGGTGACTCCAGCCCTGCCCTGGGCAGCCTGTTCCAATGCCTGAGCACCCTCTGGGCAAGGAATTGTTCCTCAGCTCCAGCTAAACCTGCCCTGGGGCAACTTGAGGCCCTCTTGCCCTATCACTCGTCATTTGGAAGAAGAGACCAGCCACCTTGTCCCTCCATCCTTATATCAGGTAGTTCTCACTGCATCTCTCATCATAACTGTCATCCACGATGTTGGACTGTATTTTCTGGTGGAGATGAGAGTTCTTCAAAGAATTAGTCTCTAAAAAAAAAACAACATTAGATGCTCCTGCAGAATAGGTCAATCACATTAGAAGAGCAGCCCTATTCCTGTTAGCCTTCAAAGCAGACGCTCTCAACTTCACTTTGCAAGATGCTGAGCTCTTAATGAACCCCACAAGAGCCATTCCAATGATTAATAGAGGGGTTCCAGTCCTCACAGCACTTGTTACCCTGCAGTATTTAAGCTTCTCCAACATCATATTGTGTGATGTGTGTCATAGGGGAAGAAAAGCAGCATGGTAAAGAGAATATTCATCTCCAAAGCTTGACAGGGCAGGAAACCTACTTGTGTGGTTGATTCTGGGAAAGCCACCAGTGAAAATGTTCAAGTGTCCATCCATGAACACCACATTTGGAGCCTTGTCCCCTCTAGAATAATAACTTGTCATGCTGCTTTTTACAATTCCCTGACCACCTCCCAGCCTCCACTGAACCACTGTGGGTGAAGGTGGTGATTTTAGTTTGGTAAAACGCAGTTTGCTTCACCTCCACCAAATTAAAAATGCCTCAAAAAAGCCCAAACCAAAATACTTAAGATCTATTAACTTAGAAGACAACAGAAGATGACTCCACCAGCCCTTCTCATTGTCATCCACTGGAAGGGATGGCTTTGTAGGTGAAGTCTTAGTCAGAAAGAGACACAAGAGCTTCACGAAAGAGTATTACAAAAGCCATGTTACAAAACCTCCCCAAAACACAGGGAGAAGAGTCCACAGTCCTTAAGTAAGAGGAATACCACGACTTCTCTTATTCAGAAGGACTATTCCATACCCTTCTTAATTAAAGCTTTAGTTTGCTAATTCTATTTAATAAAAGTCAGAGGGACTCTTCATCAGGGACTGCAGTGATAGGACAAGGGGTGATGAAACGGAACTGAAACAGGGGGATGTTCAGGTTGGATATAAGGCAGAAGCTCTTCCCTGTGAGGGTGCTGAGGCGCTGGCACAGGGTGCCCAGAGAAGCTGTGGCTGCCCCATCCCTGGCAGTGTTCAAGGCCAGGTTGGACACAGGGGCTTGGAGCAACCTGCTCTAGTGGAAGGTGTCCCTGCCCGTGGCAGGGGTTGGAGCTGGAGGAGCTTTAAGGTCCCTTCCAACACAAACCATTTTATGATTCTATTTGGGTTTTTACCTTGTAAAAATAGTACTGGGAGATGTTCTTTCCATCTGTGTAGGATCAAAATGGAGATGCAACTTCTGGACCTAAGGGCTGAGAGCACACCACCTATCCAGGGGGGTTGTGCACAGAATTTGGCTTCAGCAGTTGGATTTTTCCTTAAAATCAATGAACACCCATCAGAACGCAGAAGTCCATGACAAAGAATCATAGGATCAACCAGGTTGGAAAAGGCCTTCAAGAGCATCAAGTCCAACCATGCCCAGCCCTGCCAAGGCCACCACTAACCCCTGGCACTGAGGCCTTGTCTACCCGGGGTGTGAGCACTTGCAGGGACGATGACTCCAGCCCTGCCCTGGGCAGCCTGTTCCACCTTCCCTGTGCAGCCTGTTCCAATGCCTGAGCACCCTCTGGGCAAGGAATTGTTCCTCAGCTCCAGTCTAAACATCGCCTGCTGGAAGCACCAGCAAAGAACATCCTCAGTGATTACTTTGCTATCATCATCAGTCTCATCCAGTCCTAACGTGTGATTTCCCATGGTTGCTCCAAGCCAACAAGTGTTGGCCAACAGAAGAGCAGTCTAACACTTGTTGTTTTCCTCCCCATACTCTTAGCAGCAGCAGCCCTTTCTCACCCTGTCTCACCGGAGCATTAACAGTTTTCATCAGTTATTTTCAGCTGAATCAGGTCCCCAGCAGATTTACACCTTCCTACACTAACACAAGCACGAAGGACTCATTATGTCTACCGGGGTGGCTTCAGGACATCTGGAGGCTGCAGCTTCTGGAAAACCAGGTCAAGGAGATCAAAACTTCAATGCCTGTATCACTGGTGCTGGTTATCTTCAGAGGAAGAAAATAACCCCCAAACCAAAACCCAAACTGGTTTGTAGCCTCTGAGGTCTGCAGCCAAGAGGACATGTCTCCAAGTAACTCAACGTGTTTATTACCTGTCTTCTTTCCACTATCCTTCCATAATGAGAAAAATTCCCAACTCCAGGGGTCTCAGCCTCCCATCCACCATCACCAGCGCCCACCCAAAGCTGCACTGTCCCTCCCAGCAGCGTTGGCCATCACCAAGCTGAAGAAGCTGCAACCAAAATCCAGGATCCTCATGGCTATTGGGTAGTTTGGTGCAGTTACTGACCACTTTGGTTAAAGACTGCCATGCAGGTTACTCAGTACTGAGGTTGTGCTGCTCTGGAGCTAATGAAGGCTCACAACTCATCAAGCTCTGATGGCTAACCCACCAGCAGACAGCCAGGAGGCCTCATTCTACCAGACCTTACAACACGACTGTGGCATCTCAAGCAGCAAACAAGTGCTAGGGATGATTACAAGGTGCTGAAGAGGAATTTTAACTATCTCCTAGTAATCTATTAGCAGTACATTAGGAGACCTGAACATCTCCTTTCCTATAAGGGCCACCTGGAGTCCTGTGAGTTCAAGGAAAGCCCATACAACCCAGCCCAGACTTGTCCCAAGCTTCAAACCAAAAAGATGCTTGTTTGCCCAAGGCAGAAAACTATTATCTGCTCTCCTTAAATATTAGCTAGAAAGGATGCTGACCTTTACAGTTGCCATGGCAGCCATGTATTGAGTGAGGTCATGTGCCACGATGAGGACAGTCGCTAGAAATAGTTTAATATCATCAGTGTGTCAGATGCCTCCTGCAGTTCTTCACTGCTCAGCGAGGGGGATTGCCATAGAACCATGGACTGGTTTGGGTTGAAGGAACCTTAAAGCTCATCCAGCTCCAACCCCTGCCCCGGGCAGGGACACCTTCCACTAGAGCAGGTTGCTCCAAGCCCCTGTGTCCAACCTGGCCTTGAGCACTGCCAGGTTTCCTGGAGCCCCTTTAGGCCCTGGAGCTGCTCTAAGGTGTCCCCTTCAGGAGCCTTCTCTTCTCCAGCTGCCCCAGCCCAGCTCTCTCAGCCTGGCTCCAGAGCAGAGCTGCTCCAGCCCTCATCTTGTATAATACTGAATTTAGGGAAATGAAAAGATAAATACATGTTCTTAATGGCAGAAATTAAGTCCTCCACTGGTTCTCAACTCAGTTTCTTATGTACTCTTCCTAGGTAGTAATAAAAATCAGGAGAGGAAAGAATCTATGATACTATTACTTTCTGAAGAGTCCTACGGTTACTGCTTAGAGGTAGAAAACCACAACATTGCAGAACTTCACAAACCAGGTCACCTTTCTAAGAAGCCACACAAACAGGAAGCAATATTACATGTAGTAAGACACCTATTCAGCCTTGTGTGCAGCATCAGGAGGGCCAGAAACACAGCTTCACTGCTACAGGAGTACAACTCATCCCAAAACAAGTGCTATCCAGTCCAAAATGAGTCTTGTTTTCCATCTTCCTTCTTTAAGGTCAGATTTGCTGTGGGCCAGGAGGAACGAAGAGGAAGCAGCTTGCCAAATGGTGAGACTGAGATGAGTTCTGAGGCAGAAGCTCTTCCCTGTGAGGATGCTGAAGCGCTGGCACAGGGTGCCCAGAGAAGCTGTGGCTGCCCCATCCCTGGCAGTGTTCAAGGCCAGGTTGGACACAGGGGCTTGGAGCAACCTGCTCTAGTGGAAGGTGCCCCTGCCTGTGGCAGGGTTGGAGCTGGAGCAGCTTAAAGGTCCCTTCCAACACATACCATTCCGTGATTCTATGACACTTGCCAAATCTGGCTCGCTTGATGGTAGCTATTTGTCCCTGAGTTGAGGGGGTGGTGGTGGGATTGCATTTCCCTTCCTTTTGAAGGTCAACGGGATTCTGCTCAAGCCACCACGGTCCTCACCTGATCTCCGAAGGGCTTGAACCCTCATCAGCACTGTGTGTAAACCTTCAGGGAGGAACTAAACCAGCTACATGAGCAGTGGACAGCAGGTTTCAGTAACAGAGGACACTGACAGGCATCTCCTACCACTCCAAGTCCGCAGGAAGCTTCCTGGCTGGTGAGAACCCAAAGGAAGAGAGAGGATATTGGGATCACGCCAAGACAAACCACACATGGTTGCAGCGGGTTGCTTAGAAACCTTTGAAAACTAGTCTGAATTTTCAGTGTATGATCACCAGCACCACAATAAAACACTGAAAATTCAGATTATGATGAAGAACACAATAAAATAAGCAGAAGTTGTGCTTTAAATCAGCTTTCCCCAGAGCCAAGTACACTGTCTCTGCTGTCTTCCTGTTCCCTGCACTCCTGCTTTGCAGGTCACCTTTGGGCCTGAAAGCTTCAAGGTTTCCACAAGTTCAACCAGCAAACAGACAGCTGAGGACCTCCCTACAGTGGAAAGTCTTTTCAGATGGTCCAAATCACCCAATAACATAATATTTCATTAGAAAATGGTGATTTACAGAAGGCACCCGCTGAAAAGAATGAAGTTACTGTAGAATGGTGCAGCCCTGGCATCTGCTCAAGGAGACAGATGAAGGCAGCAATCTGTCTCCTTAAGATATGCACGTTTTATTTATATATTTCTTTTTTTCTTATTGCTGCATAACTGCATTTGAAGATGCTCATAAAAAAGCTGCAGCAGGAGGGGGCTGCACTTCTGCAGTCACGAGGGAAGGAAAAAGAAATGTCATCATTAGCAGGCTCTAATTGCCAGTAGCCAGAACACTCCTTCTAATCCATTAGTAGCTTGGGAACGTACCTGTGGACGGGGATCATGAGCCAGGTTTTGCTTCAGAGCTTAAAATCCTGCTGCAGCTGACACTGAGGGTGAACTCAATAGCTCACCTCAAAGTATTGTGCATAGATGTGTTGCTGTGCATGGCTGGGGTGCTCCCCAAAACACAACTGGCATGTGGGATCACATGCATGAGCCTGTTTTAGCCTACCCCATATAATCCTTCAGGTTCCCTTCTACATACATAGAATCAGCCAGGTTGGAAAAGACCTTTAAGATCATCACATCCAACCATCACCCCAGAGACAAGTCCACCACTAAACCATGTCACTAAGGGCCTCATCTACACAGATGCCTCCGTGCCTCCTGGACCAGATTCCTCCCCGACTTCCCGTTACACTACAGACTCTCCCAGAGTAACTTATACATAGCTCTAGATGTTTTCAGCAGGGCAAACCTACAATGCCCATCAACATACCAGAATCAAATGGGAAACTGCTCCTCAGATTTGGTGCAAGAATCCAGGTTAAATTCCTCCCACCTTCAAGGCTCAGTGCAACTCCTCACCAGCCCACACCAGTTTTGGTTCTCTACCACATCAAAATCTGTCTCCTCCTACTCCATAGGAGTGTTTTGTCTCCTCCTACTCCATACAATGTGTTTTGGTTTCCCAGCAAGCTCATCAGTGGTACCACATGCATCGTATTCCATCTCCATCGCATGGAGCCATGCCTTCCCTATGGTAAAACACAGTCAACAAGGAGCTGAATGATCAAGGATTTGTCCAACCTACTCCTTCCCTCAAAACACCTCTCTCATGGGAAGTTCCTCCACAGAGGGTTTATGGTAGTGCATTTCCTCAAGGCAAACGGGATAGATATCCACAAACAGGAGTAACTTAGAATCATCCAAATAGACATAGACACGCATCCAGCTCTGGAGGCTACGACACAAGAGGGACATGGAGCTGCTGGAGCGAGGCCAGAGGAGACACGGAGCTGCTGCGAGGGCTGGAGCAGCTCTGCTCTGGAGCCAGGCTGAGAGAGCTGGGCTGGGGCAGCTGGAGAAGAGAAGGCTCCATTATTCCATCATCTAGAATCTCCCCCTTCTGCCCTGTCACCAGATGCACACACAGCCTCACTGCTAACGGACAGCTTCCAAAATCCCACTCTGAAGGCACCTCACCCAGCAGGGACGGAGCATCAAACCACCCTCCCAAGAAGCTCAGCACCAGGTTACTCTCAATGAAGCAACTTTTTCCCAAAGAACAAGGGATGGGACAAGAGGAACCGGCCTCAAGCTGCCCCAGGGCAGGTTTAGCTGGAGCTGAGGAACAATTCCTTGCCAACAGGGCGCTCAGGCATTGGAACAGGCTGCCCAGGGCAGGGCTGGAGTCACCGTCCCTGCAAGTGTTCACAGCCCGGGTAGACGAGGCCTCAGTGCCAGGGGTTAGTGGTGGCCTTGGCAGGGCTGGGAACATTAGGACTTGATGAGCTTGAAAGTCTTTTCCAACCTGGTTGATCCTGTGATTCTCCCAGCAATCATGGATTTTACCATTTCATCACTATTTGACACAACTGAGTCATTTTACTGTGGCTCAAATGAAGATCAAAGGATATTCTTTGCACATCTTACGTTTCCACCACGTTTTCCCAAATCCCACCCCCTGCACTTCCATTTCAGCCTCTTATTAATGCGTGGTTAGAGCTCACAGTGGTCAAACAACCTCCCCCTCCTACTAAACCAGCCAGAAGTTAATGCCATTTCTTCAGGATTAGCTGCTAGCAGTAGTCTCCCAGCATGGTGGATAATTCCCATCAGGATACAGCAGAGCTACATCAACAATACATCACATGGAAGACTCAGCAAGGTACCAGCAACACAGAGAAGATGTAAAGAAGGTTGCATATGCAGGCATCAAAGACTCCATGAGATCCAGAAGCATGAAAAC